>NC_133664.1:165597286-165798432 GCF_037893015.1 Macrotis lagotis
CTGAGAATCTCTTTGGTAGTGGAAAAACAATTTGCTAATATTGAGAGAATAGTTCTCAATGTAGTGAAAAGATAGAATTGCCTTGATTGGTTAAAATCCTGGAGATTTTTACTTCTAGAAATAGTGACAAAAATTAATGCATATGTGATTATATGCAAACATTACCATCACTCTGAAATCTTTAGGAGAATAATGAAACATTCACTGAATTCATTTTTGTGAAAATATGAGAAGGGAACTCAGACTTTTTGCAAATGATATTCTTTAGTAACCTACACCTTTGCTGTAAAAAGTTAAGAAAATGCAAGATCCTTTATGTTAATGGTTTCCTGACTTTTAGAAAAAAGGTTAAGTAAGCAAAACATGATCACAAATGCATGCTTAAAATGATGCATATCCATTGCATTTGGAAAAATAGTTCAATATTTCTGGAAAGATATAATAATGAGTATTTTGAAGACCAGTGATTATTAAATTATTTACCATCATTATAGAGTATGTCTAAGAAAATGTCCAAATGGATAAAAGATTTCAATATGATGAAGAAATAGTCCTTTTGTGGATGCCATTTTCCTGATTAAACTAAGATGCAAGACATTACTCATTGTTTTAAATAATTTTTTCAATAATCATATAAAAAGGTTTAACCAATCTAATACAAGAAAAAATAGACAACTCATAGAATGAGTCTCCAAGAAACAATGCATCTGACTCAGAATTATATAAGGAAGAATATAGTCTGGAATTGCAGAGTACTGTTAATTATCCTAAGCTTCTCCATGAAACAAAAATAAACCAAGATTCTTATGGTGATATATATCTGGAAGTGATGACACACCACAGTCTAAACAAATAAACTTTGGATCAATCAAAGAGCAATAGAGGCATATAGCAGGTTTAATTCTAGGGTGTAAAATATTGACAATGAAGATTGTGCAAAGTATAAAGGATATCAAAGAGAAGTATAACTGGAAAACTGGAGTTATTAGAGACATGGCAGGAGGGTCAATTTCATTTTTTCTAAGAAATGATCTCTTTTTAAAAATGTTAACCTCATAATCAAGCAGAAAGAATTATGGATTTAGAGCTGGAAGAGATTTTAAAGGTCATCTAGTTTAGTTCCACTCCTTTTTTTACATATGAGAAAAATCAGAGCAAAAGAGGTTACATGTCTTTCTCAAGATCAGATAGGTATTAAGTGAAATAATTAAGTTTTGAACTCAGTTCTTTTGACTCCAAGTTCAGTACCTGATTCTTAAACATTTTTAACATGCTGACATTTTATATTCCACATTTTAATTGATACTACCAAAATAAATCTGACTTTTTTAAAAAACATCAGATTATTTAGATTCTTCAAGATATTATTTTTAGCATTAAGTTAAACAAGCTACAAAAAATTTTCCCTGATGATATAGCCCCACTCTTAGAACATGAACTCTTATAGCAATCTTTTATCTTCTCTTGTCCAGAACCAAATTACCTTAATTTCAGTCCCTTCCTCTTTCTAACTCTAGGACCCCATATGTGTTGTCTTCTTCTATCAGAATGTGAAGAGAAAACTAACGTATCGTTATATCCTTATTGCTTAACATATCGTTTGGCATGTGGTAAATACTTAATGCTATTTTTTTTAATTCAAAGTCTTAGACACAAGTCAAAAATCTCTTAAAATCATAGAAGTTTAAGAGGGAATATCTATTAGATAGTCATTAGTTTGTTTATTGGCAGGGATAAGAGCATTTATAAGACATATAACTTTCAAGATATACTGATACTTCATTTTGAAAAGTTCCAAATGCCCTAGCTTTAAGTGCATATATTTCTTTACCACTCTTATGTTTTTATCCCAGAGATCATGAAGAAGGATAAAAAAATCCACATATACAAAATATGTATAACAACACTTTTCAGAGTGGCAAAAGAACTGGAAATTGAGAGGATGCACATCATTTGAGGAATGACTAAACAAATTGTGGTATATGAATGTGATGGAACACTATTCTTCTATAAGAAGTCAAAAGGCTGAACAAATTGTGATATATACATATATATGTATATATATGTATATATGTATGTATTCAGTTGAACAGGCTGCAAAAAAAATTTCACTGATGATAGAGTCCCATTCTTAGAACCATAAACTCCTATAGTAATCTTTTACCTTCTCTTGTCCCAAACCACTATTGTTCTATAAGAAATCATAAATTACAGGATTTCAGACAAGCTTGGAAAGATTTGCATGAAATAATGCCTGAGTGAGATGAGCCAAACCAGAAGAACATTATACACACTAACAACAACATGGGGTGGATGATCAAATATGATTGACTTGCTCATTCCACCAGTGCAATAATCAGGGACAGTTTTAGGGGATTTGTGATGGAGAACATCTTCTGTACCCAGAGAAGGAGTGCAGTTTAAATTAAGACCAAAACTTATTATCTTCAATTTTTAAAAGTTGTCTTATGAAGTATGTGATTATGTTATCTTGAATATTCTCTCTTTTTTCCTTTTGGATCTGATTCTTCTCTTACAAATTCAAATTCAATTTATACTTATCATGGAAGCAAATGTAAAGCCAATATCAGATTGGTCTTTGTTGCTGGAGGGGAGAGGGAGAAAAATTGCAAAACTCAAAACCTCGCAAAAAATGATTGGTAAAAACTGTCATTTAAGCTAATTGGAAATTAAGATGTTTATATTAAAAATAAAAATCATGAGGAACAGGATTTCAGAATAGCATGGAAAGAATTGCATGAACTGATTTTGAGTGAAGTGAGCAGAACCAAGAGATTAATTATCTATCTATCTATCTATCTATCTATCTATCTATCTATCTATATACTAACAGAAATACTGGGTGATCATCAAGTATAATGGACTTGATCATTTCAGCAGTACAATAATCAAAGACAAAGACAAAAGTAAGAGTTTTGATGGAGAATACCATCCATATCCAGAGAAGGAACTTCAATTAAAAAAAAAAGTTGAACTATGTTATTTTTTCTTTCTAATTATGTTCTCTTCCATTTGAATTTGATCCTTCTTTCACAACATGATTAATATGGATCTATGTTTAGCATGGTTATAGTTATATAGCCTATATTACATTGGGGAGGAGGGAGGCAGGAAGAAAAATGTAAATGCAAAATGTAAAAATTTAAAAAAAGATTGTTGAAAACTACTGCTACATGTAGTTGGAAAGATAAATATTTTTAAAAGTGAATAAATTTTAAAATACCCATAGTTATACCTGACTTGATCTAAACAATGAATTATATAACATGAAAATAACCATCTGACAAGAAAACCAATATTTTCATGAATTAGTTTTCAGAATGAGAATATAACCTTCTATTAAAGTAATATTCCAATGGCATCTTGTGGATTATAACTGTTTTCTCCAAGATCATGCCAATAGATGACTTGCTATGATAGGTCACAGGAAAGATATGGAACATGATCCCAGTAAAATGACTGTGTGTGTGTGTGTGTGTGTGTGTGTGTGTGTGTGTGTGTATTTCAGGACCTATCTTGTTAGGTTCGGAGAATCCTATCAACAAATATTTGTTCCCCAAGTAATTACAGTCTACATAAAACATGAGAAGGTCAATGTGGAACAATTGTAATACAGAATTTAGAATCAATTCAAATCAAACTGAAATTTACTACTTGTGAGACTTTGGTCAAGTCAGTATACTACCCTACTCCACATCTTCCACATTTACAAAATATGGATATTGAACTGAAAGAATTTTAAAGACTGTAAGTGTTTTAGTTTTATGAAACTGATCATTTTAACTTCCAAATTCATGTTACTATGAAAATTATCATCAAGGTGTATTAAAGGAAATATCCACTAGATTAAAAGAATGGCTTTTTTTGAAGTATTGATAGACTCAGTGAATTTCACCTCCCCCACCCGCTCCCCAATGGGTTTAAGGTTTCATTTAAAAATGTCAAATTCAGTCAAACTTTTCATACGCCTAGGTATCATAAAATATCCTTAGTGTTTCCCCTTAATTGTTTTACTTAATGTATTGCATTAGTTCCAAATAGTAACAAACTGATTTTTAAAAGATAACATAATATTCTATTTTTAGTAGATTACTTTATAAATATTGTTGCGACCAAGCTTAAAATGATACAAATAATGGAAGTCTTACCGCACATACTCTTCCCACTCTTGTGTAAATTGTGTGTGCATTGTTTTCTGACTCCATTGCTTTTTCGGTAAAGAAGAAATATACTTTGTTGTCATCCCGGTCTTCATTGTCAGGAATCATATAAGAACCTACAAACTTAGGTTCTTAGAAAAGTAAAAAAAAAAAGTGATTTCATTAAATCATTAAAAAATTGTTCTGAAATCTTTTCCACTAAAAAAACACTAATCACAGAGATCATTTCAGTGAGAAAGATGTTCTGAGAATGTAGATTTCTACATTCCATTTTAAATTTCTGTGAAAAGAATTTTAACCATCAGAAGCAAGACATTCTGAAATATTAAAGAAGAAATAAAAGATCTCTAGTTGAGCAAGTGGAGGTGTGTTCAAGAATACATGATCAAGAATTAGAAATATACTCACAAAGCCAGAATAATAAGAAACACTCACCTTGGAACAACATATAATAGTACTTCTTCTATTTAATAAAAAATGACTTTAATGCAATGAATGTGTTTTTTTAGCTATAGTACAGCACTTTCCCTTAGATGCTCATAATATTTTCCTAGTGAATCACGTGAATAAATAGTTTTGTTTTAAGATGAGATTAATATATAAAGTCCTGATGATTTTAAAATCTAGAATATTTTATTTTTTCCCCTTTAGATTTTGTGTTTGATAAAACTTACGATTGAAATATAATATTTGCATGACTTGAAAAATGTGATGTTTTTTATGGAAACAATCTCTGGAAAGGGATTTTCTACTAAACATAAAATATAAGTTCATGCAACAATATATGAATTCGGTAATGATTTAAATTTAAATACCATATATAAAAATGATTGATGATCTTTCTTGGAAAGTTATTCCTTTCTAAAATATAATGTCACTTCATAAAATGGTATCTACCTGATGCAAATATACAGTCAATTTAGTAGGGACAAATACACTGATAGTTAAATGTGGAAAAAGAACTCATTGAGTAGCTGTTTCTATGTGTGTATATGTGTATATGTGCTTAACATTTCAATATATTACTTTATTGTCATCTGAAAATAGCATCAGAATATTAATTTATGTGACAATAAACCTGTTATGAGTAACAAATGATTCAAAAGAATCAAGGAATATAGATATATCATACATGGCATAATATATAATATATAAATTAATAGAATGTACTTACAAAGTATTTCCTTAAAACATTTATTTTGAGGAATCAAGATATACACATGCATAGGTATATATATATATATATATATATATATATATATATATATATATATATATATAGTCAATTATGTCTGTCTCTGTGACTCCATTTGATGGTTTCTTGATAGAGATACTGGAATGGTTTGTCATTTCTTCTCCAGTATATTTTACATATAAGGAAACTGAGGCAAAAGTGGCTGGCACAGGGTCTCACAGCTACTAACCAAAGTTGGAACTGACTTCAGGATCAGTGCTTTATCCAATGTACAACCTAGCTGTGTGTTTGTTATGGATGTATAGATATCGATGCTACATATATAGAAATGTTTAAAATTCTGGTTATACATGGATATTGCACAAAGTAGACTTGGGTTTATTGTAAAGAAAAATTTCTTAAATACTGGAATGTCCCCTAATTGCAGAAGACTATCATTTTGGGGTAAATAGGAACCAACCAATTTTATGTCTCAATCATAGGTGGTATGACTATCTGACTGACATTTTGTAGAAGGGCTTATTTTTCAGGTATAGGTTAGGTAAGATCACTTCAAATTCTCTTCTTATTTTGAGATTGTGGGCTATTTGGAAAATGTTAGAGAATATATGACAGAATGCTGAGAATTTGAATTGCCTCTCTAAAAACAACACAAAAAACCCAACTTATAGTAAAAAAATTCTATATCTGAAGTCTGTAGTTATTATACTGAGTATCAACATTTTTACCCCATCAAAATACTCTCTTTAGTGGTACCTTTTAGCAGACGTTCATCATCATGTTCAGTTCGAATGTGAGCCATACGACCCAGACTGCGAAAGACAGCAGCATCTCTTCCCCAATAGTCACTATAGAGTCCAGAAAATAGATCACTACCTACATAAAAAAGAATGATAAAGACATATCAACACATTCCCATTGCATAGTATTGTCATAAGTTTTAAAAATAATTCACCAGACCATAATTCTTCTCATGCATATATATATATATATATATATATGCATAGGTTGATACAGCAGATATTTCATATATGCATGGATATATGCACTTAAATATATGTCACACACACACACATATATATATATACATACACACATTTATATTTATTTGAAAAGCTGAGGGTGGCTATATAAGTATGTGCATATATCAGTCTATCTGCATATATATTATAGAATATATATATATATATACAAATATAAAATGATTAGCTAGACAATTAATTGATAAAAAGATAAATATATATATATATATGAAATTAGTTATTCATACTAGACATTCTGTTAAATCCTTTTAAAGTTAAAATGTGAATATGAAACAACATTAGGTGGTCATGGGTATTTGCTGATATAAATATATCCATATAGTTTATGATATAAATTATCATTATTATTTTCAGCAATAGTATTATCTTATTCTTATAATTTGTCCAATGAAATTCATATGGAAAATGTCTGAGGCAAGGTTTTATTATGTTTACTAGTGTCATTAGTGTTATTATTATTCCATTGGAACTATATCTTTATTAATAATTACATAGTAAAGAGCTGTTCATACTATTCTCTCTTATGTAGTCTTCTATGGTTGAGGAAATCAAAAAATATTTTGTGATTTTGGATCAATATCACACTTGGGGGATTATAGGTGACATTCTTGTTAGTTCTACTGTTGAACTCAAATAATTCTAACAAAAAATTAAATGAAAATAAAACTTATAGTAAATGTCTGTGAGGTTTTCTTTTTGATTTTGTTTTGGACATTGTTGTAATCTAGCTATGTAAAGATATAAGTAAATATCTGAAAAGGGCTTTTTGATAACAAGGTTTTTTAAAAAAAAATTTGATTTGATGTTACTGTGGTCACTATATATTTATTTTAATTTACATTACTTTGGAATAATGAACAATTTTCCATACATTTCTATTTCTTCTTTTTTGAATTTTTTTTCTTTTTCTTTTTTTTTTAGTTTTTGCTAAGCAATGGGGTTAAGTGGCTTGCCCAAGGCCACACAGCTAGGTAATTATTAAGTGTCTGAGACTGGATTTGAACCCAGGTACTCCTGACTCCAGGGCTGGTGCTTTATCCACTGACCCACCTAGCTGCCCCCTGAATTTTCTTCCTTATCTAATGTCAAATGTCTTGTTCAATTTGGATATTATCTTTACAGTTTGCAATCAGCAAATTCTGAATTTCAAGTTTAGTTAGGCGATATTTTCCACATTAACAAGATTTACATTTTTTAAGAAACCTTAGAGATCATCTAATTCATCCCTTCCCTTTATATATAAGAACATTGAAGCTTAATGTTAAGTGATTTGTTATTACAATAGAAAAGTTAAAAAAAAAACAGTTCATGCCTCCAAAGAGTTCACATTCTATTGGAAGAGAAAATAGAAATATACAAAGTAGATGGATGATCAACTTAGAAGGAAATAACAGATGGGAAGACCTGGAAAGGTTTCCAGTAGGAGGAGATATTTGAGCTGGATTTTGAAGAAAACTATAAATAAAAGGAATCTAAAGGGTGTAAAGAAAGAGGAAGAACATTCTGTGTATGTCAGAAAATCAATGAAAAGGCCTGGAGATGAGAATTGTATGGGAAAAAGTCATTCATTGAGTCAAAAAACAATTATTAAGTGTTGACAATTTGATGGACACTGTGTTAAATCCTATGGATACAACAAAGGAAAAGATAGTCCTTGACCTTCAGTAATTCACAGCTTAATGTGGGAAACAATAAACCAATAAATATGAACAAATACTATATAGGGTAAATAGAAACTAATTAAAAGAAGGACTTTAGGATTAAGGGGAAAAACTTCCTGTAGAAGATAGGAATACAGGATGGCCAAATGGTGGAGAACTAGTAGGCCAGTAAATATGTGTAGATGAACAAAATGTAAGATTGGAAAATTAAGAATAAGTCAGGTTCTGAAGAGAGTTAAATTTTACTTAGATTAAACTTAGAGGTTTAAATTTACTAAAAAGGTATTTACTTAAATACTTCATATTTCAAAATTTTGGAACAAGTTAACATTTTCAAAGTACGTATTATTACTTAATTTAATTTGGGTCATCTTAAAAAAATTCCTTTTAGAACTTTTTATATGAAAAGTTATTATAGTATATTTTAAAGTGTAAAAATACATGTCTTATAGATCTTATATCATAAAAATACAATATCTTTTGTTGGTAAATAACACTTAAAAATCTGGCAATTAATTATATGGTTTGCTGAGTGAAAAAAAAATACTTAATTCCTGAAAATATGCCTTTTTAAACCACTAGATGGCAACGATATGATATCAAATATATATTCAATTCAAGCAAGTCAGTACAAAGGGGAAAAAATTTGATTCCTTGACCAAAACTCACTTCATTTCTTTCTCCCTTTCTATATCGGAAAACAAAAAGCTTTATGAACAGTTCATATAACCCAGAGTTATGTATTTTACATCAAAGTATCTATACAGGTGATAAAAACCCATTTGTCATTTAAACTATACCAAATGTGCTTTTTTAAAAAATTTTAGCTTTCTCCCAGAAGGGAAAAATTCTCCTTTCACATCCTGTTATGAGAAAGAAAAAGTTGATGTAATGGACAATCCAGATTTGTAATAATTTTAACTATAAGGTGGGTAAGAAAAAAAGAGAACAAGTGAGAGAACAAGTGTTAGAGCAGAATCAACAAAATTATTGCAAATGAGACAATTTAACTACTAGTAGTGTCATTTAATAGTCTTTAAGTGAGGGTGAATATATTTGGTTAACATGCTTATCCAAGTACATATATCCTTAATCTGAAAATATTAATTAGCTGCAACATATACCTAATTTTTGTTTACAAATTTTTCTTCATAAAATTTGTCTATTCAAGAGAGACTTAGAGGCTTTACTGTTAGAAAAATTGTACCAAGTATTCCTGGTACTACACTAAATGCAAAAAAAAAAAAAACCTATCACATATGGATGAGACATGTTCCTAAGGATTTTTTGGTAGGATAAAACACTCAAATGTGGTTCCAAGATTTAAGGGGAGATGTTAATTTTTTTTGATAAACTTACTAAATAAAATAAATGCAACAAATAAATTGAGTCTTTGTGATATGAGTAACCAATTTAATTTTGATGGTTTGTAGAGTTGTTTATTTCTGGTTATAGTTTTAGGTAACCCATAGTAGTTTAATATTACAATATTTTCTGATAAAAGGAAACATTCTATTGTATCTCTTTGTTGGTTAAATGTTACTTGAGTGATTTTAACTGTCACTAAGTAATCAACGACAATAAATATAAGTGTCTAATCAGTAAAAGTAGTTAAAATGAGAGTTCCTTTCTACTATCAGTCATAAGAAATGAGAAAGAATAATTCAGAGATCATATTGAAGACTTGTGGGAACTGATAGTGAAATGAAAGGAACAAAATATATATATATATACATATATAAAATGCCAACATCTCAAAGATGAATAATTTTGGAAAATAATGACTATGTGACTATGATCATTGCAGTTCCCCCAGTTCCAAAGAATTTATAATAAAACATGAAGCAGAATACCCATGCCCTCATAGACAGAGACATGCATTTAGAAATAGGTAATGAGTATATTTGCATGATTACATGTCTATTACAAAGATTTTTTTTTCTTTAATTTTCTCTATTTTTATGAAATGAGGAGTAGAATAGAAAAGGAGAGGAAAGATATGGATTGGTTTGCCAGATTTTTGGAATAGAAAATAGGATCATTGGAACATACTTTTTGAATTAATGAATAAAGATTTTGCTATGTGCAAACCAGCATGCTAAGAAAAAGGGATCCAAACAGAAAGACAAGACAGTTTTTCCTTTCAAGGATTTCACATTCTAGTGGGGGAAACAACACATATGGAGGATTTCAACTACAAGTCAGATGGAAAAGTTTCATGGGGGGATGTAGAAGGAAAGAATATGTAAATACTGCTTCCTTAATGTGTTATTTCTACTGATAAAATCATATCATTTTCTGAAGTTGACCCATGTGATAGTACCAAATACTTTAGAGGAAAGTACTTTTCATTTTGAGAACTTTTCATTTTCTAGGGCTATAATAGTTGAAGGAGTAGTTATCAAAATGCATCTCTGTAGTTCTGCTTCCCAAAATGATGGCAAAGGGCCCTGGAGATAGAAGCATTGCTATTCTTGAGGATCTCACATCCAGGGTCATGAACTATCTATATTAAAGTGTGAGGAAATAATAGTCAAGGTAGTAAGATAGTAGTTTGATTTGTCTGGTATATGCTGTCTACTGTTTCTCTTTCAAGTTACTTTACAGTTACAACCACTTGGGCTTTCCTGTCCTCTATATAACAACTGGTTCTCAGTCAATAGGGATGACTAGTCCCATCAACACAAGAGTAGCTTCCTTCGAAGATAGCTGTGAGGACTAGGCTAATGATTTGGGGAGTAATTCTACTCTCCTGGTCCCTGTGCCTATTGGAAGCAGTTAGTAGTTGCTGCTAGCTGAGATGAAGAAGGTGAGTTCACTCTCCATAATGACTTCTTTCTCAATATTAGATTTGGTGACTGGTCAGGGAAGATATTTGGGAGTTGAAGGGTCACTGTTCGTGTGTTCATGGTCCTGAGGTATCTCTATCAGGATGTTTTTTTTCCGGTAGTTTGAATTATAAGACATTTGATTCATCTTGTATCTCTCTCAAAAGTACTTTGTTACTTCAGCTAAACTGGGTTGTAAATATACAGAATAAAAAAGAAGACTAGATGGAATCACAGGAAAAATTTTAAAGAAACATGATGAATATATTAAACACTTAAAAACATATATAGTAGTTTCACAGTTTTATTTTATAATATTCTAGTGTATTTCATTTCAGCTAATGTCTAAGCTTAGAATTTTTTTAAATTAAGAAAAAAGAATTAGAATCAAAGTTCTCATCCACAAAAGTTCAATACCTACTTTATTATGTAGAAAGTATATATTGAGACTGCTATTATAAAAATGTTAAAGATGCCAGTTTCTTAGTTTTATCCTTTTCTATGTAGCTGGACTGGGAAGGGACAAGGAATCTGTAAATATTACTTTCATCAAATATTAACTTTATTCATCAGTTCAACTTGACCTCAAGATTGAATCTCAAAATTTTCAGCCTCAATTTTTCCTTGATTCTTTTTAATTATATTATATTTGGCAAGTCCATTATCTGAGTTATCTTAAATTAATTTAGGAAAAAGTCAATATTTAGTCATTCAACCATGTTAGTGACACATAATACCATTTACCTGAATGCTTCTTTGATCATTTTAAGTTTAAAATAAAATGGTTATCTTGGGTAAACCTGTTTTAAAAAAAAAGGAATCATAAACTTTCTATCTTTAACTTGGTGAATACTCATAATATTGAAAAATGTAGAAAGTTAATTGATAGTATCATATGTTGTGGTATCCATATGGTTTCATAGAGGAACAGTGATAATAAAGTGAACCTATTTATTATTTTATACATAAGTGATTTCAAAATTAATTAATTCATTTCAATTTTTAAAAACTGGTCAGAAAATTGAAAAGAAGATCATATTTTCAACTGAATCAACCAATTTATTACAAAATTGTCTTTGAGGAGTTATGATCACAGATCACAAATAACATAAATTGGTTAGGTAATAGCATTATTAGGTGGGTATAGTTTAAGTAGCTAAATGATGGAATCATGGGAGGAATTACTTATAGATTGATGCCAATATGGTATTCCTGGGATAAAATATTTTTTGAACTATCAAGCAGTACAGTCATGTCCATGATCCTCATCTTCATTGTAATAGAGAATCTCCTCTGGAGATTCCCCAGAATCTGAGGTACTTAACCAGTCAGAATTTTTATCAATGACTTAGACAAAGGCATTGCGGACATGCTTCTCCTTTTTTAAGATGTGAGCTTGGGACCTATATATAAAATATTAAGATTAAAAAATATGTATTTAGAAAGATGGACAAATCTAACAGGAAGGACTTTAATAGTGATAGAAATCAAAAACCTTTTCTTTAATAAAAAAAATCTAATATACACTTAAGTACATTATGGGAAAAAAACAAACAGATAGAGGAAGTATTAAAAATCTGAAGGAAAAAACAAATAATAAAGATCTGTAGATGAGGAAGTTGCAATTTTCAGTTCAAAAACTGTTTGATAGGCCATTTGAATAAATACTGAAGATAATAATTCCAAAGAATTGTAGAATTCAAAAAATAAAATTAGAAATATTATCTAGGATAGATACAAGGAGGGGTCGAGATCAATAATTTTCTTGGCATAAAACTTGCAGATGAGGAAATTCCTTCCATAAATGGACAATGGTCTCTTCTCTGAAATTTAGTTTTAGAGAAGTACCTAGAGCACTGAGAATTTAAATGACTTGATCTAAGTCATGCAGCCAGTATGTGTTAAAGGTATGATTTGAAATAAGTTCTCCCTGGCTGAGACCAGTTGTCTATCCTTCTCTATCCACTATGCTCATCTGTCTCATATGTAATCTATTATATCATGTTTGATATATGTTTTAAAAATTTAATAAAACTGTTAAAATTGTGGAATTTTTCAATATGATTAGATGAAGGAAAGCCATTTGAGATTACTTTATTTTTATAGATAAATAAAATTTACTTCAAATTTTTCAGGGTTCATTCTGTTAAACTGCTCTAAATTTGTCAAGTTAATTAGGCCTTTATTTTGATTATTTATTGAAAAATATTTATATAGTCATGGTTCCAATATGAAATGTTTCTATAATTGTAAATTTAAAAAAAACCCAAAATATATTAATACACCATGTTTTGGTCTATGTAAAATTTTCTTTGAAGCTAATAATATATAAAAATTAAAAGGGTAATTTCTGAATAATTGCTTTTAAAAATGGAAACTATCTTTATAAATGCATTAAAAGTTCATTGTCAGTTGATAGAAGTTATCAGCCTGTTAATGGAATGTATAACTTCTAATAAAGCTCTTCTCTAGGTTGATTATGGCTCTTTTAATTGCTGTAGAAGGAAAGCCTACAGTAGTTTTTCACTGATATTTTATCTTCTTGAGTTTCACTAAAGTATTTTTAGTGATGATAGAAGTGTTTTTATTTTAAAACCTAGAAGTTTTGAAAAGCAGCAAATATTTTCAAATCTTCGAATAAAAGAAGTTGGATTAGGGTCATGAATATCTATTATATAATTTATGTCACATAGAAAAAGAAATGAGTTTGAGGCGGTGGAGTTGGATGAGCAGGCAACAACATTGATTCCAATATTCACACTTTCACTCTCTTCATAATTTGTGGTAAGGAGCAGTGGGAGAGTGTGTGTGGTTTTCTCCTTTGGCAGATAACTAGTGATTGCTATCAGCATAAGGATGATGGCTTCTGAAGTATAAAAGAGAAAGATGTATTTGTAAGTCTTGTCAACTTTAATTTATTGGCACTGTCCAATTTCATATGGTTTTCTTTGTGGCTCATAACAGGCACTCCAAATGTCATGGTCAACACCAGGTTCTTTTGGGAGTGAAAGTCCATGAGGAATTAAAGACCATACCACTTTCAAGGAGTTTTGTGAAATCTATAAGTCAAAACTTTAAATAGCTCCTTGGGGGTTAGGGGACTGGGCCAGCAGCTGCAGAGAGCCTGTAGATAATAAGAATTCTGCAAAATGCCAAAAAGAAGCAGAACTCAATAAGCAGCACATCAATTTTCTTAGGGAACAGGAATACAGTCTTTAAATTAAAGATCCCTTAAAAGCTTGTGGTGATACAAATTAAAATAAATATACACACAGAGTGAAATATTTACACATCTAGTTATGGAGGTAGACATTGACAATTTGGGGGACAGTTATATATTAACTGCAGAAGATATAGTGTCTTCAGCAGAATAAATAATATATATATATATGTGATATGATATGTTATGATATGATTTAGCAGGCTGGAGGTTGTATGGACAGAAAATCAGCCTCAGCTTCAGGTTTTCCTGAGGAGTCCCATTTGAAATACATAGGCCTTGTAACTGAGGTAAGTTATTTTAAGTAATTTATCTTCTAATTGTCTAAATGATCCTCTAAATATCTAACTTTGACCTGCACTTGGAAAGGGAACTTCCTCACATTGGAGTTCCCTATACTAGTGAGCACAAAAATAATGACTTTTAGAGGGTTTAGAAAATTATTGACTACCTCACTGTCAGGGTTTCCACCATTTGAATATGAGAGAAGACTAGATTTAGAGTCAGAGGATCTGTATTTATATCCTAAGGCTCACCACCTGTGGGACTTCTTAACCTTCCTGTGGGTAAAAAAATGAAACAAAATATCAAAAATAAGATTTCGCAATTTATGTACAAAAATGTCAAAATGCACATGAGAACATTTTAACTTCCCCCAAAGAAATGGTATAATGTATGTTGGCACATTACTGGCACCTGGAGAATAGTTACTGTTAAGTTACAAGTGGAACTAAATCAGAAAGAAATAGGTCAGTGAAGCTGTTAAGTAAAACTCTAAAAGAACATATTCTTTGTGCAAAACACTTGTGACTCTTTCTCAACATGAGTCACAATCTTTTTCAGGCAAAAGAATAAGAAAAGTAATATAAAAGAAAAAAAATTCTAAGTTGATAGGTCAGAGATAGTTCCTCCTAAAAACAGTAAAGTCACATTTCAATAACACTCCAAAGTTTACAAATACTTTCAAACATGCAAGTGAAAAATTACCTTCTAAAAAAGATAAAACAAGTCTTTTTCAAATCACAAAAACTTATCCAATGAGTCATCAAACCAAACATTTTTTTCTTGGACTATGAGTCAGAAAAACAATAAGGTCATTAGCAAATTATATATAAGTCTATTTAACTTAGAGACAGACTTAGGCATAGAGACAAAAATTTTGAAGGAGTTTCCAAGCATATGCTACCTTCATTACTTCATATCATGATCCATCCAGTCCACTTCAAAATTCTTGTATATGATGCAACATATTGGAAGAATTTCTCTAGATAGCTTAACTTTTCTTCAGAAAGAAGGTTTTTTTAGTTTTTACAAGGCAGTGGGTTTAAGTGACTTGGCCAAGGTCATACAACTAGGCAATTATTATTATGTGTCTGAACCCGGATTTGAACTCAGGTCCTCCTGACTCCAGGGTTGGTGCTCTATCCACTGCACCACCTAGCTGACCCAGTAAGAATATAATTTGTAGTGTGTATCCTTACTTCTGCTACCTGAATGTACTATCTTATTCATACATTTGCTTAAAAAAGTATTTTGTGTAAATTTTTACACAGTTGCCATTATTTATTGTATGATGCAAGCTACTTAAAACCATCATGCATGTCTATGTTTGTACTTCTGGTCATTTACACTTATTATTCTTTCAAAACCAAGATATTCCATGAGTTTCAGGCATATAACATCCATGAGTTTTAGTCATATAACATCCCTAAGAGAATGGTGATTTTAAAGGATAAGTCTTTTTGCCACTGACTGGGAACATTTAGGGTTCTTTGCAATTTTCTCAAATGCAATCTGGCCTTTAGTTCTCCTCCTATTCAACTGGTCATCCAGTTCATAGTATACCTCCAATTTTAACAGTTTAATGAATTCTTGTGCATGCAGACACACACAAACACACACAGAGACACAGACACAGACACACACACACACACCCCTAGGGATTTGTTTGATGGATTGTACATTCAACAGATATTAAGTGAAACTTCTGAAGCTAAGATGCAACAGAATTGCTACTTGTCTTAATTCTGGTCTGACAGCTAATGCTAAGACAATAGAGGTTCTTCCCCAGCCAGCTCTGCATCATCCATATGTAGAACCATTGGTTATGGCAAATGGAGAATTTTGAATGCCATGGAAAAGTTCATTTATCTTTGCAGTATATTTTCCAGGAATATACTTATAGATGATGACGTTGATACATGCATTGCCAGAGAAAGTTCAGTATTAGGGAGATTCTGAAGGAAAATGTGGGAGAGAACATGTATTAAACTGTCTACCCAACAAACCTCATTGTTTTATAACTTGATACCTGGACAATCTATCAGCACTATGAATAGAAACTGAATTGTTTCGATTTGAATTGCATTGGGGAGATTCTGAAGATCATTTGGCAAGATAAAGTACCAGACTTTGAAAAGGACCTTTCTCAAGCTCCAATGCCAAGCATTCACACTGCATGTAATGCAACATTGATGGGTTGGCCATGTTGTTCAAATGTCAACATAAATTTTCCAAAAAGACTCTTTTATGGAGAACTCACACAAATCTTGCCCACTCGTGGAAGTCAAGAGAAATAATACAAGAACACTCTCAGGGGTGGCTAGGTGGCGCAGTAACACCAGCCCTGAAGTCAGGAGTACCTGAGTTCAAAGTCAGCCTCAGACACTTAATAATTACCCAGCTGTGTGGCCTCAGGCAAGCCACTTAACCCCAATGCCTTGAAAAAAAAGAACACTCTCAAAGCCTCAAGAAAACCTTGATAGGAGACATTGTCACAAGACTTCCCAGAAAAGTGGGCCCATATCAAAGAAAGTACTGTGCTCTTTGAGAAAAGCAGAATTTACAGCAGTTCAAAAGAAACATCAGATATGCAAATTTAGAGATATCTCCATTCCAAATGTTGATAAGGACTATTTTTACCTGGCCTATGGTAAGATTCTTCTGACTTCATATTGGTATGATCAGTCACAAAGGACACATTGAAACATGGAGTAATAGAGGCTTAGTGCTGATTCAATCAATTTTCTTTGTGGTACCCTGTGCTAAAGTCTTCCAGGTCCCTTCTCATATTTACAACAGAGATATTATCAACATGTGCAGATACTGTGTGTATATTTGTACAAGTGAAGATTTTTATAGAGATGAAAATTAGGGTAGTTGCTGATTGATTTCTTGATTTCTTTTGAGGGGTATGATAAAACTGTTTATGATTTCTTTCTATTATTTTCAGTAGTTTTGTATGATGAGAAAATATTATGTGTCTTTAAAGTTTCATTGCTTTCAGTATACATTTGTCTATAGGTATTTGTTAAGGGCTAGATTTATTTTCTTTCTTAAATGCCATCATTGACTTATTTATCATATTGGATGTTGAGGTAATAAAATTCAAATATGTCTTTTCATTGCTATCAAAGGTGAGGAAGGATAACTACAAAAATATGATCAATTCTATTCCATTTTTCATTTATGTTCTCCTTCTTCAAGTTTGTTATTAAAATATGATGGAGTGATTTGGTTTAACTGATTCTCATGTTTTCTCAAATTTTCTGCATGATTGGTCATGCTTCTACTATTTTTTTCTATTTTATGAGGCAATAATATAAGTGGTAATCTTCTGTCATTCTTCATTAATGTTTTACATGCTGCACAAATTTGTACTCAAAGTGTTGTTGCCCTTGGCTGCCATTTTTCTATTTGGCACAAAGATAATGACATTTTTAAATGAAGCAGTTTCTGCCTTCAAAGTCAATTTCTTTACTAGTCTATTTCTCATTTTTCAAATTCAGCAGGTTTTGCTTGGAAAGGTAATTACAATCAGTATTTTATCTTATTTCCTTCTTTTAATCTGGTGCTCTTTTTAGTTTTTCCTCTTACTGATTCTCAGTTGGATGATCATCTCTTAAGACATTTGTGTCTGTGGTTGTCTGTGTTTCTGTGTCTGTGTGTGTGTGTGTGTGTGTGTGTGTATGTGTGATGTCCCTTGTTTTCTTTGGGAGTACAATGAAACTAAATCTTACCACACCTTTCCAAGGAAAACTATTTAACTTTGTTCCATTTAGTTTCAACTTTTATATCTCATGAAATCTTCTATAATAGGAATATCAATAACATTATACTAATTTATATTTTATCTTGTGCAAAAAAAAATTTGAATCCACAATTAGTTAAAAGAATTAAAGCAATTTGCTCTATGGCACCTATAGCCCTCTTTTCTGACCTGTCAATGTGAAAGCAGAAGGGAGCACCCAAAATTGGGGAATATTTTAATTTATTTTTATTGCTGTTTCATAGATTTCTATAGCAAAAAGTATTCATCACCTAATGGTCAAGTTCATGGTGAGGAGTCTTTACATTAGCATACTAAGCTAATCTTTGAACAGTGGGTGCTATCTATTCAAAAGCTTACTAGCTTAATGGAATCTACCATTCTCTTGATGAATTCAGAATTATATCTGAATAATTGTGAGGTATGAGACTTTTGTCCTTACAGGTATATAAAGGGGTGGCTAGGTGGCACAGTGGATAGAGCACCGGCCCTGGAGTCAGGAGTACCTGAGTTCAAATCCAGCCTCAGACACTTAATAATTACCTAGCTGTTTGGCCAAGGGCAAGACACTTAACCCCATTGCCTTGCACAAAAAAAAAAAAAAAACAAAAACAAAAAAAAACAACCCAAGCAATAAGAATACAAAGATACCTAAGGAAGAGAATAGAGTAGAGATTTTCAAGTAAGAAAGATCTACATTCAATCCTATGTGACCACTAGCAAAACACTTAAATTCTCTCAACTTCAACTGTCTCATTTTTAAAATGAAGAAAATTATGTCATTTTCTTTACATAATTGTTTTGAAGGTCAAATGAGAAGTTTACAATATATATGTATGTTTGTATATGTATTTATCTATGTGTACATACCTTCACATACACTCATACATTTACACACACATACTACTTTGTAAAATGTCAAACACAAGATAAAATTAAAAAATATCTTCAGCATCACACTCAGAAAAGGATATATTAGATCTTTGTCTCTTTCATATGGTGATTATATGATTCTGTGCAAGACATTTCACTCCACAAGTCAAATGTTAAGACTAAGTTTTAAAATAAAGTACTAACCTGCATTGTTAGGAGGAACACTTCCAGAAAAATTCAAAATAGTTCACATAAAATTCTGAATTCCAGTTGCTGCACTCCTAAATACTGCTGAAATAGCAGCCAACAACTTTCTTCTATTATATATACATATGTATATATAATATGTATCTATATCTAATCTCTATCTCTATCTCTGTCTCTGTGTCTCTGTCTCTGTCTCTGTCTCTGTCTCTATCTCTATCTCTCTATATATTTAACATACTATAAGTAGTAATAAAGGAGTTTTATCTTAGGTAACTCTCTTATAATTTCTCTTATAGCTTTTTGTCTGGATCTAATCTTTCATTCTGTCATGCTCTTCATTATCTGGGTATATATATATATATATATATATATATATATATATATATATTATAATATATATATATAATAAATCTGTGTACATAATTCCAGGGTAATTTCTGGAAAATACCCATTGCTTTACAAAAGTTCTTTTCAATGTACATAATAAATGTAGTATGAATTGAATGATACACTTGAATATCAAATACAGAGTGAAGGCATTATATCATGTCATCTTTGCATACTAGTTTGTGATTATTTCAGAATATAGCTCCACAAGAAACATAAGCAACAACGAAGATATGTAGACATCCATGAGAATAAAGCCAGTGATACCAGAGGAACACCTATTTAGCTAGTACTTTAAAATGGCAAAGCTCTTTACTTACAGTATCTCATTTGATTCTGAAAATTATTCCATGAGTTATTTAGGACAGGTGAGAAAGTGAATTTCATAGAAGTTAAGTGTTTTGCCTGTGGTCACTGTGCTAGCAGATGGGACTTGAACTTGTGGGATTCACTTAACATTTAGTACTTTACCCACTTTGCAATATTGTCTCCCATAGTTTAGGACAAACTTGGAAATAAGGAATGGGGAAGGGTTGGGGCAGGAGTTAAAGACAAAGATATGGGTTTGGGAACCACCACCTGCTAGTTTGTTCAGAAGCAAAGGTGATACACATTCTACTTATCTTTACCTTACAAAAAAAGTAAAATGTGCTTCTACTAGTTAAAACTCTAAAACAACGATTTTTTTTTATATCAGTCTCAAAGATAAGGTATGGGTACAGACAATAAGAAATTCCTTCTCTCAAATGAGGTCAGTTCCTTCTCTGCAATGTTATTTTAGTGAGATGTCAAATTCCCTAAGAGATTAAAACAACTTTGCCCAGGGTTACAGATCCAGAAAGAAATTAAGAAATCTTTAATGAAAGAAACAACTTCCTAACTATAGTTACCCTAAAATGTCATTAGGCACTGGCTTATCCCTTTACTCTTTTTTCAAGGACAGTATAGTAGAAATATTGAAGGGATTGCCAGAAAGATGACTATTTAGTATAGGTTTAGTATAAGTTTATGTTAAACAAGGGCTCTGAGGTCAACTTTCTATTATATTATGCTACCTTCCATTTCCAGTTCAAATAGGCTCATATTCCTTTTACAATGTATGATATTTGAAGCTATCATTCAGCTTATTGTTTTTTATTAAATGAATTAATATCATTGTTCACATTGTGTATTTCATTTAACTTAAACTTTAATGAATATACTCATTTCTCCATAACAAGACTATGGTCTTGCTTTATTATGGTACAGAGGTGTCTTTTTGTTCTAAAGTAATATGCCAGAAAGTGTAGGATTTCGCAGATCTTACAAACTGTAAAAGTTTTAAATATGGACCTTAAGGCCAACGATGTGTATCTGTTATGTGAAGACCAATCAAGCTGAACTTGGAGAGATTCTTTACCAAAAGTTTGTCAACCAGGCAAAGAAAATTTTGGCCACAGCAACTTATAAAACCATCAACTAAGGCATAGAGACATTGGAATCTGAATTAGTTGGTATATGATGGAATCACAGATGTTCTGAAAAAGCAAAGAAATACTAAAGTATACATCCATGGTATTTTCATTAGGTACCAAGGGTATGTTTTTATATCTTTTGCCCCACTTTTACTTCATATTTTAAAAATCTAATTTAAACTATTTTTTTGTAAGCACATTTAATGAGAAATAATATCATAACTTTATTAAATTACAAGTATAATGCTATTTACTTTTAATTTTAATTCTTATATAACTGATTATTTTCACAGTTATTATTGAATATACATCATGGAGCTTAATCTTCAATCAATATAGACTATCCAAAAACAGTCTTTGTGGAGTTTTTTTAAGCTTTAATAACTTTAGAAGTAAAAATGCTACAAATGTATGAAAGATATTTGAGTGGTTAATTATATAAATTATAATAAGCTAATATTATCTAAAATTCAACATAACCACTGTCTTCTGCTATACATTGTTCTAGTAAAATTTTGCACTTTGTAAAACCTTTCATCAACTGTGGCTCAGATGAATGAAAGGAGGGCAGTTGCAATCCTAGCTTTAAGGAATAAAAAAAAATAAATTTGCTTTTCAAAATGATCAAAATAAAATGTAAAAAAATAAGTAAGCTTTTCACAATTTTTTAGATGCTTGTAGCATTTATACTTCGTAAAGCTTAAAAATGCATTAAACCTTTGGATTACTCTGAATAACAGAAGCATAGAATCATAGTCTCTCAAGATCATAAGGAAGCCAAAAAAAAGTCATATGTTCTAACTCATAATAAAAACAATAATCTTCTTTGTCCCCTACAACTGTTTTACTGTCCTGTGCTTGAAAAATAGTGAGGAGTAACCTAGTGCCTCCTTAGACAGTTCATTAAATTTGGGGATAGCTATAATTAGTCACTCTTTTCTAAACTTTCCTCTCTGAAACTTCCATTTACTATTAAGTATAACTAATTTAATCCATATTTCTTATGGCAGCCCATAAATTATTTAAAAATGATTACCTTAAGAGCTAGACCAGATTCATATAAAATTTAAACTTTGTAAATTACGCTTTCTATTAAAAAGTAAAAACTTGAGTGTGACAACTATTTCAAACAGATGATGTTGGCATAAATATTTGCTTCTCTATTTGGAAAGTGTTGTTTCTTCATCTAGAAGATGGAGATCACATTGCCTTCCCTTCCTATCTCACAAGAGATGAACCAATGAGATAGTGAAGATTAAAACATGTTATAAATTGTAAGACGAATACATTTAAAGTATCATCACCATCATTCCATTTCAATTCTACTTTTATACATCAGTAGGGAATGTATGATCATAAAACATAATATAGGGCATTCTTTCACCACTGGGTTTAGCTTCACTATGCTTGCCAAATTCCAACTCAGGTAGCTACATTTTTCCTGTCCCTATTCCTGCTGCTTTTTCAATTGGGTGAATTATTCTTCACATCCTCTCTTTGAAAGTACTGCTGGCTCACACTGGTTATCATGTTTCCACTCCAGAGACTGCTGCATTTCAACAGTGAATGAATGATCTCTTGAAACTACTTTGGGATGAAAGGGGACGGACAAATGTGAAGAATTATATTTTCAATTCTTTCCTTTGGAATGATTATTCTACAACTTTTGTGTTTAGCTTGGAGAGCTCTTATAATTTGATTTCTATTTTGAGTAAGAGGAAAAGCCACCCAGACAGCAAGCACTTTACATTTCAATGTAACATAATTCTATTTGGAATTACAATGGAAACTCACTTGAAATTATCCCTTCTTTTAACAACCCCCCTCTTTTAAAGTTCTGCTTTTAAAATCCAGACTACAGGGATACTAAGTGGTAATTGGCAGAACAGTTTTTTAAACAAAGAAGAAATTTTTGTCTTCTTAAGAAGCAATGAAAAAAAAGCCTCCCATTTTCCATATTCTCTTGCTATGATTCAATCATGGAGCATAATATAATGTATAACTATCTGTCTATAATAGCATTTTTATTTTGTATTTTATTCTTCTGTTTATATAATTTAAATAGCTACTTATTAATTTAGAAGTACATATTTTAGATGATTAATTATTAAAGAATGGCTATGCATTTATCTAAATAAACAAGTATGAAAGTCTTCAAATGTTTATGCTTGGAAAAAATCATTGAGTCCAGTCACTGAGTCTTAAAATTGTAGAGTAACAAAAATCCTAAAAGCATTAAAATTAAAGATAAAAGGGAATATAGATATTAGCAATTCTCATAATGCATGATTGCATTTTATATGGTGTATATGCACATATACATTTTGTGACATTACCAAAAATAATCACATCCCAAGTTCATTGTTCCTTTACAAGAGAAGTTGCTAAATCTTGGGTTATTCTGATTTTGACTATATAATATTTGAATCATTTCTGGCTACTTAGGATATTTTTCTCCTTGACCTGGGTGTTCTGGAATTTGGTTATAATATCTGGGAGTTTTCATTTTGAAATCTCTCTCTCAGGAGGTGATCAACGAATTCTTTCAATTCCTAGTTTAATCCTCTTTGGATCTGAGATACGGGACAATTTTCCTTGACAATTTCTCAAACGATGATCATTAGGTTCTTTTTTTTTTTTAATCGTGAATTTCAGGTAGTCAAATAATTCTTAAATGGTATCTTATTTTATTTTCCAGGATTTTTCATGCTTCTTGGGTTCTGCAAGTTTTTGGTATTTCCATAGTGGTGTGATTCAGTGAAAGGTGTGGTTGCTTTTCTCCTAAACTCAGCACTTTTCTAAGAAGAGCTCCTGCTCCCTTGTAAACACAAGCATTGATGCTTCTCTTGGTCCAGGAAGTGTGACCAAAGCATTTAATACTTTATGACTGACCATAATTGCTCTTCTCATACAAGGAACTGAGATCTGGGACTACATAGGGTCAATAGAGTGCCAACAATATCCAGTACCAGTAAAAGGTTCACTGCAATCTCTTTCTGACCAATTGTCGGACTGCCTTACCATCTCTGAGATGACCTATCTGGAAGATGCTGCTGCTGTAACCATTGTTGTTGCCACCTACAAGGAACACTACTATTACTGCTGCCACATGAGTTGCTTCTAGCTTCCTCCCAGATGTCATAGACCCTTCCGATGGAGTTCTTAAGTTTTCTTAGACCAGAAAAATATACTTACCTGAACTTTTGTTGGCTCTGTTACTTCAAAATTTAATTTGAGGAATTATTTTAAAGTTACTTAAAGAAGAACATTGCTACCTCTAATCCCTAATCCATGGTCTTTTATTTTTTATTTCTATTTGAGAAACTAACTCTGCCCTTGACCAAAAACACCTTCAAAAGCTTACATTTGATAGCTCATATATTTTTAATAACATGTAAAGATTTACAGTGCCTTTTATTTGCAACCCTGAAGTAAATGGTACAATTATCCTTAGCTAAATTTTACAAATGAAGAAGCTAAATTTCAGAAAGGTTGAGTGTTTTGTCCAAAATCATAAAGATAATGAATGGTAAAGCCAACATTTGAAATCAATTTTCTGACTTCAATTCATATGTAATTACAATGGTTCTACTTAGTTAATATATAAATGCAGTATAAGTTAATATTACTATTTAAAACCCAACAAATTTTAATTAATTAAAAATCCATATGGAATTGCACAAAATTCTAGCTATGTTGTTAAATCAGTATGGTTTTATATTCTTTACCTTATTACATAATCAAACTCACACATTTCATATGATAACTTGAAATCCTGCCAATTCAATAAAATAGTTTATATTTAATTAACCCCATATATGAGACTAAGGAAAAAGCTTAGACTAACATTAAATAATTTCTCTTAAAACCTCTGGTGAGTTAGGTTTAAAGTTATGCTACCTTCAATTTTTAGTTGATAATTCATCCATTTTTCCTTATCACCACAGTACTGCGATATTTTTAACAAATATGTCATTTAAATCCTAAATAATACTGAATTTAAAGGAAAAAAAAATAATTGTAAATTATTTATGTTTTTGAAGGAGGAAAGTCATGAGCAGAATAATGGTTAAGAACACTCTAAAGAAGATTACAAATTATATACTATCTAGAGTAGATGATCTTTGAAGTCTTATAAGTCAGAAATCCTATGACATGATTATTCCAGGTATAGTCCTAGATTTTCCCTTACTAGGGAGACAACATTAAAGCAGTATATTCACAGTGAAAGAGCAAGGCATAGTTGATATTTATCCTTAAAATCAGGAAGGCCTAAGGTCTCTTACAGTTTCTCATATAAATAGTGTGTGTGACCTATGGCAAGTCATTTCACCTCTCACTTCCCTTTGGCAATTCTCTAAGGTTATCTTTTCGAAAACAGATGTTGATCTAAATTGGGAGAGAAAATTTTCTTGCCAAGAATTCCCTAAAATTAAGAGATTGCAGGTCTCAGAAGAAAATAATAGGAACTACATTGAGAGCATTTTAACATCTCATAATACATATGTAAGTCAATTAATAAAATAAGGAACTGAAGAATTAATACTTTTAATAATCCACCAAAAAACAGAGAAAACATATGCAACAAGGAGATAAAAAAAGTGAAGTCAATTACCTTCAGTAAATATTTTAGCAAATACTCAAATTAAAAGGTTTTCTTTCCCACATGGAAACAGGATTTACTAATAAAGAAAAATCCACTGTATTTAATGTGTTTTATTGTTAAGAAATTACTACTGTTGCAACTATTTAGGTGACAGTCAATTATGCATTCAGAATGATACAAGCAGTGCAACAGCTGATCTTGCTTACCTTAGCTTTGACTGAAGTCTAATATGGATACCAGCAGTACTCTTGGATTTAAAACTGACAGGATAAAAGTTATAAAGAAAAACTGATAACACTTTAAAGCATTGACAAAAGCAGTTTCCAAAGAAAGGATGATGGCAATGTGAAGATTGGAACACAAATAATTACCAATTAAAGTAGAAGTGAAGGAGGAGTTGGGATCAAAAGGACATCTGCCTCTTCCCCGCTCAAATCTGTGTGATTCCAACTGAAATAGATGATCCTGGAAAGAAAAGCACAAGATTCATTGAAATTATATAAAAATTAATGATGGTTTAGTTTCTCCAATAATTCTTTACTACACAGTTAAAGAGTTAATTTACTTTTCTAGATAGTATTTTTATGGCACAATATTTCATTTACTATGAAGATATCAATGTTGAAGAGTAGAAAAGGATAGGTATACATCAGACTTTGTAAATAAGCCAAGTCTTTTACTGGCCCACACATGTTTTACCACATGTTCAGACATACCACATTCCAGAAAACTAGGCAATAAAAGAGAACTAAGAAGTCAGATCCCTTCATTTGCTAAACAGAATAAAGATGGTTGATGGTGGTCTAGAATGTCAGGTGATATTAAGTCCTTCTGAGATGTGTTAGCACATATCATTTAAAGCAAGGATTTTTAACCTTATTGTACCATGGACCCCTGAGAAGTCTTTTTAAACCTATGGACCACTTTTCAGAATGTTTTTGAGTACATAAAATAAATAGAAGTAAATGTTTGATTTAGAGATTAGTGAGAAAAAAAGAGATAATATTCCCTATTCAACTTGAAGGACCCTCTGAAATCTGTCCATGGACCATTAGGATTTCAAGGACTTCAGGTTAAGATCTTTTAGAATAAAAGAATAAAAATATTAAATTATTGAGAATAAACTTCAATAAACCAAGTACAGACCTTTTAAAAATTATATTGGGAATTTTTAAAGAAGAAAGGTAGAATTTCAGGCATTCTGAAATTGGGTGCCAACCACAAATTCCAACCCTGTGGGGTACTTGATCAAATTCAGATATTGGCTACTTCACAGTCATGGGTTAGTGATATAAATAACAAACATTTTTAAAATTTCATAAAAATAAGTGACTAAGTTTTGCTATTTTGATTGAGAAAAAATGAAGTGGAAGACCACAGAGAATACATAAGAGACTCATTATTGCCTAAAAATAATGTTAACAGATTTATCTTGAAATGGAATCTTACTAAGAAATATTTCAGGATTAATGATTGGCTTCAGTGCAAATGTACTATTAAAAATGAAGACATCCATGAAAAATGTTTTTCCAAATAAGTTCCTACTTGATGCATGTAACCACAGAAATATAATTTCTGTTCATGCCATTCAAAATTCTTCTTTAATAATTATTTTTTCAAGGAATCCTCATTAAGTATGCAAACCACATTATAGATTAAACAAATAGTTTAGAAAAACAATTATGAAAATGATACTGTTGAAACTAAGGAGGAATGTCAATCAAGTGAGAAAAAGCTGAACAAATTATGATATAAATATTACTGGGAAGCTTCTGTGCCAAAAAAAGTTACGAAAATGAAAGTTTGAGACATGGGAAGAATTGTATGAACTGATGCAATGGAATGATCAGAGCAGGAACAATTTATACAGCAATTGTAGTATCACAAAAACATACCACTTTGAAAGTCTTTAGATCTCTCATATATACAAAGACAAACCACAGTTCCAGAATACCAATGATGAAATATCTCAACTCCTCAGAAAAAGGTGATGAACTCAGGGGTTCAGAACAAGACATGGAGTTTTGAACATAACAAGGTGATAATTCTTTTGCTTGACTATGCATATTTGTTACAAGCAATTTATTTTCCCTTTTAAAAATTAATAGGTGTAAAAATTCTCTCTACTGATATTTATTTGCAATTGTTTTACAGTTTATAATCGCATAGCATTACTTAAGACACACTTAAACAAAAACAAAAATTAATAAATAAATTAATAAATGGCTTACCCATATTCACAGCCAGTATTTACTACTCAAAAATTTTAACACATAAATTTAACAATCCATTTTTTACAAAGAAATGTGTCAAGTTCTGGGGACCTAGCTTGCAATGTTCCATGCCACTAATTGGAAAACACAGATTTCTATGAACTACTGTCTTAAATATCCAAGATAATTTCTTTAGAATATCAATACATTATAAAAAATAAGAATAATGAATTCAAGCTCATTACTTATTAAATGACAAAATAAACCAAATTTGCAAGGGTAATGGGTCATCTTTACACTTTAGTCTATTTTTACTAGAAAATATTCAATATTTCAATTTAATAAAGTGTTTATTCTCAAAGAAGTTACTTAAGAGTCTCAGCATGACAATTAAAGGTAACTCATTTTAATTAATTATTTTGCTACTAGTCTAATTTGGTAGTAATCAAGTAAAATTCTGAGAGCAACTTTTGAATAAATGTTGAAAAATCAATAGGAAAAACAAAACAAAAAATAAACCAGAATCTGATGAACATTTTATAAAAATTATCTCATATATATATATATATATTTTCTTTCTTTTTTGTTGGGTTTTTTTTTGCAAGGCAAATGGTGTTAAGTGGCTTGCCCAAGGCCACACAGCTAGGTAATTATTAAGTGTCTGAGACCAGATTTGAACCCAGGTACTCCTGACTCCAGGGCTGGTGCTTTATCTCCTATGCCACCTAGCCGCCCCTTCTTATATATCTTTTCTCCTATATCCTAATTCCTCATACTGAAAATGACTAATCTATAAACATGTTTATCGAAAATATGTATGTATGTACAATGCTAACCTGACTTCGCCACTGAGGAGAGAGGAGTGGGAAGGGAAGATAGAAGGAAATTTTGTAATTTCAAAATATACATATGCATATGGATGAAAAAATGAATAAATAAATTTTTAAAAAACAATAGGAGGCCTCAATTTAATATACAGATACTTAACCTAGTCCATCAGATCGTTTATTTATTCTCATCTCATTTCATGGAGGTTTCAAAAAATCACGTGTAAAACAAAAGTTATATGAAATTAAAACTCTTCTATATCTTCATTTAAATAGTTATCAAATAACAAAATCAGGCAAAGAAGTGAATCAGAATTGAATTGCATTATTATTATGTCAAGATTATTCTGCTTATTTTCTTGATCAGTTGAAAGATTCCATTTTTACCATCTTTTCTTACAAATTTTCGGATTTAATTGTGATGACATAGAAAGACATTGATGATATTTAAAAAGTTTTATTGATGACTTTTCTTTTATAATATCATATCCTTGAAACTTCCTTTGTAACAATAAACTAGATAACATAAACATGTTCTGTAATATAGGCAATATTCTGAAGCTGTGTCACTCTTTTCTACCAAGAGAAGGAAAGTATACTTCATTTGTTGTCCTTCGAGATCAAGATTATTCAGTGTAATTGCTCAGAGTTCAAATCCCTTTCAGTGTGATTTGGTTCCAATGTGTTCTACTGTTTGTGGTGACCTTGCTGTGTATGTATTTATACAAGCTTTTGCATATTTCTTTTAATTCTCCCTGTTCAGCTTTTCTTACAGAACAAAGAATCACATTAAATGGGAATCTACTGTGTTTCTAGATTTTTTAAAATTACCACAGAAAGTATTCACTATTGAGTTCTTATAGATAATTTCAGGGAAAGATTCAAATGTGTCAATTCAATCCTATCACAATGAGTAGAAATTTAATAAACATTTCTTTTAGAAACAAGGCAATTTGTATAAAATGAATTATATCTACCTGAAAAATGATAGTGAACTTTTGTGTACCAGACATATATAATCATATTAATTATATTTCCACATTACTCATGTTATGAAAGAAAAATCAGAACTAAAGGAATAAAACTTTAAGAAAGAAAAAAAAGAAAAATGTGAACCTAGTATCCTTTGATCTACATTTCAGATTCCATTGTTCTTTCTCTGGATGAGGATAGCATTTTCTATTGTTAATCTTTTGAAATTGTCTTGAATGATTGTACTGCTAAGTCATTCATTGATGATCATCACATAACATTGTTCTACTCGGTTCACTCAGGGTCAGTGCAAGTATGTCTTCCCAGGTATTTCTGAAATCATTGATTTTAATACAAAAATATTCCATTATATTCATATGCCACTAAATGTTCAGTCATTCCTCAATTGATGGACATTCCCTAAATTTCCAATTCTTTGATTTCACAAGAAGAGTAGTTATAAATATTTTTGTACATGTGTGCCCTTTGCTCTTTTTTATGATTTCTTGGAGATACAGACTTGTTATTGTTATTGCTGGATCAAATGGTTTGCTTTTCATTTTGGCCTAATTCCAAATTGTTCATTTCACAATTCCACTAACAATACATTAGTATTCTAATTTTTCTACATATCTCACAACATCCATTACTTTTCTTTTCTGTCATATTAGTCAATCTGACAGTTATGAGGTGGTATCATTTCTCTAATCAATAGTTATTTACAGTATTTTATGAGATTATATTAAAATAAATTTATCTGAAAACTCCTGTTCATATTATTTGATCATTTATTAACTGGAAAATAATTTGTATTTTTATATAATTGACTTAGTTCTCTATATATTTTAGAAATGAGACCTTCATCAGAAATACTGGCTTTAAAAATTGCTTCCAAGTTTTCTGCTTTCCTTCTAATCTTGTTTGCATTGACTTTGTTTGTGCCAACTCTTTTTAATTTAATGCAATCAGAATAATTCATTTCACATTTCATGATATTCTCTATCTCTTATTTGGTCATAAATTCTTCTCTTCTCCAAAGATCTCACAGTTAAATTATTCCTTGCTCTCCTAATTTGCTTATGGTATCACCCTTTATATGTAAAGCATGTATTCATTTTGACCTCATCTTGATATAGTTATGAGATCTTTGTTAGTCTATGCTAGCCCATGGAGTTTTAATATCAGCAGGTTTAGCTTTTTACCTTTTTTTCCCTTGGCAATTAAATCTATTTGAGTTTCAGTTGACACTGAAGAGAACATGGATAACATGGATATAGAATGCGTTCTGCTAATTTGGTTTGGAATTTTTGTCTGATTACACAAATAAATCTTGCTTTTCTTGAAGAAAAGAGTAGCATTCCGAAGACTTGTGGCTGTCATTTAAAAGATTCATTAGAGAAGCAGAGTATTTGGGCCCTTGTGTTTTCTATAAACATGATTTTGCGTGTAATTTCAAATGTAAGGAAAATCCATAAGCAATTAAAATGACATGAAAAACTCTCACATGAAATGTATTAATGCTTCATGATGTAGGAGATTTGTGAGATTATCACAGTGGAAAATACCTCCACTTGGGTATCTGAAAACATATCCACACCTTTTTCATGCTTTTTTATATTTTGATTAATCCTTCAGAGGAGATTCATGCAATGTAAGGAAAAATCTTCCTCATATTCATTTTATATCAGAATGGCACAAGAGTTACCCTACTTTCATCCTTTGCTCTGTTCATATGATTGGATCATCTATTTTTCTGATTTGGATTAATTTTATGGCATTTCCTGCATGACAGGCACTTCCTATAGACAGATCTGTTGCAGTGAATTGTAGTCACTATATAGTTTCCCCCCCACTTTCCTTTGTATCAACCATCTTTGATGGATAAGAGATGTGTTATATGATCCAAAGATATAAGTCAACACCATTAGAATATTCCTATTAAAGTGATTTCTTGTTTTTTGTTTGTTAGGAGCATTTTGTCAGTATTGAAAACACTGTGTTTACCAACTATACTTTTTCCTTTGTTTTCGTCTTCTTTTATTTAACACAATGGGATTGTTACTTACTTATTTTCAATATCTCTATAAGATATATTTCCTAGGTTTACATCAGTGTAAAATGTGTCCTGTGGAATTACATATGGATTAGGATTTAGCAATCATCAAATAAGACCCTCTGTTTCTGTATGACCCATGATTTTAAAATGGTTACCAGGATGATGACCTAAGAATGGTTATCGTGTGGTGATAGGAAAGACAGAGAGAATCAGAGAGAGACAGACAGAGAGACAGAGAGACAGAGACAGAGACAGAGAAAGGGAGAGACAAAGAAGGACAGAGAGGAGGGGAAGACAGAGAGACAGAGAGGGATAAAGAAGGACAGAGTGGAGGGGGAGACAGAGAGAGATTGAGAGGGACAAGGGGGGGAGGGAGGGAGAGAGAGAGAGAGAGAAAGAGAGAGAGACAGAGACAGAGACAGAGACAGAGACAGAGACAGAGACAGAGACAGAGACAGAGAGGGAGACAGACAAAGACAGACAGGGACAGACAGACAGACAGACAGACAGAGAGAAAGATAGAGAAAGAAGGGAACTGTAGGAAAGATGCTATGAAGACAAAATGAGAGGACTTGATAACTGACTAGATATGGAGGTAAAATAGATTGAGGAGTTAAGGATGACAATTAGGATAAAAATATAAATGAACTGGATATAAAGTCCTGTATTTGGACTCATAGGGTCTGGGCTTCAGTTTTTTTATCTTCAAAACAGGTTGAACTGATTGCCTTTAAGATTCCTTCCTACTCTGAATCAATTAAAAATGGAACCTCTTGGCAATGGGTTGTAATCCAATATGAAGAGGGATCAAACAAGTATAGAATACAGTAGAGTGGAATGTGTAAGAAAAATCAACTATTTCCATCATAGGACAAAAATATGAAAGATATGCTTGTGAACTGCACAGTATTGTTTAAGGTTACCAGAAAGAAATTATCCTAATAATGTCTTCGGTCAGATTCAAAATGGCTTTCATGTCTGACTATTTACCAATTCAATAATAAGTGTACATTATCGTAGTTTTCCTTTAAATTTTAAACAATGTGCCTAATTCAATGAAGGCTCTCATGAAATGATTAATAGAAATGATATAATTGTCTTCCGTAGAAAGAAACTTGACAATCAAACAAACCAAAAAGTCAACCATTATGACATTGTCAGTGACCCTAAAAGAATCACTTTTATGGTTCATGTAATAGGTGAGGGTGTGGTTTAACTATATGAAGAATGTTGGGAACTATTTATGCTGGCTTTTCATTATCTGTGTTTTAACAGCTGGAAAGCAATATGGTTTAAATTTACAAGCCATCACTAGCAGTCAAAGTAGACTACAATTTGGGTTTCACTATAACATGGAGGGGACTTGCAATGGGAGTTACTGGATTTGATAAAAAGCAGGGCATCTAACTCATAAATGTTAACAGATGCATATGCTCATAAGAAAAAGATTTGCAAATTTTAAGTGGTGATTCTTTCTGAAGGAGCTTTTCCATCTTAAGCTTTGAGGGGAACCCCAAAGCATAGCATGACTGCTGTGAGCTATTTCACTAAGGATGAGTCACAGCATATCAGGTGTTAATGTGTCATTGCACATGATACCAATTTAAACAAAATAACAAGTTACATATTAATAAATCAGCTTCATGGACTAACACTATAATTCTAGCCCTTCTGCATGTTAGTGACACTGGAATTCCCTAAAAGATATCAGAAGAACACTGAAGCATTATAGACATAAAAAGACAATTCAATTTGCACTTTATTTTACTGGCAATTTCCAGTAGTTAGAGTAAAAATCTTATCCAAAAGTGCCTTGGGGAGGGGACATTATTTATATTTCTATCTCCCCTGAAAAATTAATGAGCTCATTTGATTTATACCATCTAGAATAAATAATATCAACATGGACTACAACCTTTAATAGCTAGGTAATAACATTTATCCAAAGTATTTAGAGCTGTCATTTTTTATGGTATTCATTTTTTCTTTATATTCCTGAGAAATGAAGAACTCAACTAATGTATTTTTGAACTTTTCCTTTAAGGGTAAACAAAAAATGTAGTTAAGAGAAGAAAAGAACAAAACTTCTTATAGGATTTCTCTTCTCTTTTGCAAGAGAAAGTGACTTGTTTTCTGTTTTTTCTATCTATAGAAAACAAATGGGTAGATGTATGGTCATAAGATCACAGATTTATTTAAAACTGGATTTCAATTCCTCATGTTTACAGATGAGGAAGTGGAAAAAAGAAAGGTTGTAAAACTGGTCCTGGGTCACATACCTAATTAGTACCCTGGTGAGAATTTGAATCTACATTCAATCTAGGGATATCATTCTATTTGTTATATAATTATCCCCCCCTTGTTCTTTAGGGGATCTCATTGTGGACTCTCTAAAGGATGAATAACTAAAAATATTTCTCAAAGAATTTATATCAATTAATACCTTAGTTATTTAAAGAGATTTACAAATATTTATTTGACTTCCAATATCATACAGGACAGTAGATGCTATTAAAAAAAAGTAAGAAAAAACAGTTATCTTTAACTCACTGCACAAAGGTATTTAAATAAACATTTATTTAAAAAAATAACATTTAAGAAAATAATTATCTATAATTTTATATTAAATTTTATTGTTGTACAATAAATTCAAGTAAATTGTCTACTAATATTATTACTGACAAATAAATATCAAAACTGAATTCCCTTTGATTCCGTGGGTTTTAGTTTCCCATCTGTAATGTAAATGAGTGGTTCTACTAGAGATGATTTCTAAGGGCCTTTATAACACTAATATTGTTTAGTTTTATAGCTTTATGTTAAATAAATTAAAAAGTATATTGAATCAAATATAATGAGATTCCCTTTTCAATAAAAAAACTTTAATCTTTTAACAGTTGTTAAAAATTTAAAATATTTACATGGAATATATCTGATTCCTGAAAACAAATCAATGACAGACATTAAATATGTTGAAACTGTAGAGGAAATTTCACTCTTAGAGCTACAAAGATTTCAGCTAACATTTAAGTTTATTGAAAAGTTGAGGAACTTTTGATTTAAATGATAGAAAATATGTTAATGTAGTTCAGGTAAAGCTAGCTCAGTGGGAGAATTGAATTTGTTTCTACCTGATACAGAAGAGGTTATCAAAAGTCTTTGTTTTAACTTTCTCTTCCGTTTATTTCCAGAAAATTGTGTTTTTCTACATTGGGAAAAACATCTTATGATTCTCTCTTGAGTGTGGAATATCCAGGTGAGAATGAAGGAAGTGTTTTACTTTTTCAGACTAGAAAAATAAGTTGAGAATAACTTTTATGATTACATTTGAAAAGATAATCAGATAGAACCATGAGTTAATAGTTTAACATGGTTTATTATACTGTAATTATAATGATAGCATAGAAACAGTTATGTGGTACAGTATAGAAGAAGGCTAACCCTGGAATTATGAAGAAAGATTTTAGTTTAAAACTGGTTTGAAATACTTTATATTTGTGGAAGATACTTAATCTGTTTGTCTCAGTTTACTCATTTGTAGAATGCATATAATAATAACAACACCTAATACTATTTTTTTGAGAATCAAATGAGACAGTATTTCTTTGCAAATTTTAAATATAAATATTGGCTAATAATAAGGATTTTAACTTTGAGATTTTATACCTTAAAATGGAAAGTCAAATAAATGTATCATGAGAGGTTTCATTTCTACCAAATAGTGCTTTAAGGTTTATAAATGAATTGAACAAATATGTATTTAAATGACCACAATGTTCAAGACACTGTATGAGGTTCTAGGGACATAAAGATGAGGGAAAAAATTTCTTGCAACAATCCAGTGAGAAAGGAAGCATAAGTACAAACTATCTGCCTCATTTTTCACTTGAGAAATTAGAGGTACAGAGAAATTGGGTAATTTTGAATAGAGTCACATATTTAATAAGCATCAGAGTAAAGATATGAATGTAGGTTTTTCTTGTTTCTAAGTTTAGTGTTCTTTTTACTACCCATTTTAGCAACATGACAAATAAGTTCTAAACATTATTTGCAAGCAGAATTCTAAAAAAGATTTTAGAAAGAGTAAAAAACCCATTTAAATTCCTTTTAGCAGCAAATAGTTCATGCTATCTTATTATGTGTTTGATGGATAAACATTGGGGTGTAGGGGTTAGAGGGTAAGTTTGGAGTTAGGAAGACCTAGTGTAATAGGAGAAAAATCTTAATCTCCCCCCTACCATATCATGTAATCTAATGTTTCCTTAAAATGTATTGAGAAATTACTGAAAACTTGGTTGGCTGAGGGGTATATGGGATAAGACAATTGATATTACTTCCTTATCACCTAAGTACAAAGCAGGCAAGGCTGAATCAATCTCAGGTGTTCTCGATGAATTTACATCTGCTTGTTGTTGTTATTATTCAGTCATTTTTCAATCATATCCAGTTCTGCGTGACCCCATTTCGCATTTTCTTGGCAAAGATATTGGAGTGGTTTGCCATTTTCTGCTCCAGTTCACTTTTACAGATGATGAAATTGAGGCAATTAGGGTTAAGTGACTTGCCCAGGGCCACACAGCTAGTAAGTGCCTGAAGTGCCATCTGAACTCTGGTCTTGCTGACCCTGTTCTACTGTGCCACCTAGACACAGTATTATTTAAATATTATTTACAATTACTCAGACATAACACTGATTGATAGAAATTTATGAACCATATTTTTATCATATATCACCACACTCAATTTCTGTGATCTCCAGTCTATATGAAATGAAAAATTATCTAGGTATAGAGACTAAACTAAACTAGTAGGAAACTGGTCTAAATAAGGCCCATACTCAGAATCACTGATAGGATCATAACATCTTTGAACCCTTGGAAAAATCATTTAATCTCTTAGTGACTCCAGGCAGTGGAGCCTTGCAACTTAGAGAAATATCAATAAATATATTGGTTAATCTAATTCTGTTTTGCCATTCCTTAATAATGCTTATTCCTGAATAGGACAATCTCTGGGAAGGTTAATACACATTTATTCCAAAAAAAACAAAACTGCCAGCAAGGACCCGTTTATATTTTGGGGAAGAATTCTCAATACCATGATGTCATTTGCCTAGTAAAATATTATTCCTCTTTCCAACTACAAGTCTCTGTGAGTTCAGATTTTCTTCATATATTTTTGAGGAAAAAAACAATCGATCACAACATATTTAATAAAGAAGAAAATATGAGAATCCAATTGATTTCTCTGTAAGTCAGACATTAGAAAATCATTGATTATGTAAAATATGTAAAAATATGTAAAATAATGTCACTTGTCAAAACTATTTTTGTTTTGGAAAACATAAATATTTTATTAACATTATTTAGGGCAACAAATCTATTATTAAAGTTGATTAATAAATAATTATTTTTAAAGTTATCAAGTTTTAATCTCTTACCTAATTTTAAAGAATGAATGACTCAAACAATAAAGCATAGTAGTAAGGAACAATTTCATCCAAGATAATGACAATAATGTGACAGTATACCAAAACTTATGGGATTCAGTCAAAATAGCTTTTGTGAGAAAATTTATATCTCTAAATGCTTATATGGAAAAGATCAAATCAACGAATTGGGCATGCAGCTAAAAAAAGATAAAAAAAGCAAATTAGAAATTCTGAAAATCAAAGGAGGAATTAATAAAACTGAAAGTAAGAAAACCATTGAATTAATAGATAAAACTGAGTTGGTTTTATGAAAAAAATAAAATAGATACAACTTTAGAAAATCTAATTTAAAAAGAAAAAAGAATACAAATTACCAACCTTAATAATTTTTTAAGTATAAAATGATTGAAAACTTCTGGTTTAGTACATTTTTGCACATAATAAATACTTTTTTTTTGATTGAAAAAAATTAGGGTAATTTTCTAAGTATTGCATGAGAATAAAATAGAAATGGGAGAAAATATATAAACAATGAAGTATTGAAAAAGCAAAAGGGATAATACTGAAATAAAGGAAGTATTGAATGGAGAAATATGTTTTATAATTAGTCTATTCCCTCTGCAATGACCATGATTTTACATTTAACATCACTAAAGACAATATAAAGCCCTACACAAGTCCAAGTTATTAAGATGATGTAAATGAACTTTTAATGATGTACCATACCATTCCTGGAAATGACTAGACTCTATCAAAAACAAAACAAAATAAACCAATGGATGCCTGCCCTAGCCTGAAAGAATTAAATCTTTGAGCTGCTGTCTCCATCAGTTTATACCTTATTAGCTCATCTTCCTGTACTTTTAAAAGCTTGTACTATCCTCAATTGAACTTTCTTTGGAAAAGTAGAACACTCATTGGCATATGATTCCTCCCAAAGAGCTCTCATACTCCTACACCTTTTTTTTTTTTACTTCCTTGTTGGTGGTCTCCCTTTGGGAAGATAGTCTGCTTTTTTGGGATCCTTAACGATTGGGACTAATGCTCTAGCTTCAACTGTTGCTACTACTGCTTGCTGATCCCCTATTCTCTCTCTCTCTCCCCTTTAGCTTTAATCTCAGTAATATATAATAAACCTCTTTGTCTCTAAAGTTTTCTGGGTCAAGTCAATCTTTTAAATGAATTCTTTCATTTCTGTTTGAACACCCAAAGTCTTTAGACAACCACATTTTTCAAGTAAGAGTATTGATGCCTGAGAAATAGCAGCTGGAGCAAATTTCTGACAGAATATGAAAGAATTCATATAAAAGATCGACTCTTGCCCAGGAGAAATTTTAAGGACACAAAAATTTCTTTAACTATTATTGTGGTTAGAAGTTACAAGAAAAAATGGGAAAGAGAAAAGGCAGTCGGAAACCACCGATTCCCTAAGGAGGAAAATAGTAGCAGTAACCATATCAAGACATAAGCTGCCTTGAAAAGAAGAGCATGAGAAGCTATCTGGGGTGATCATGTTTCCCAAGAGAAGTCTGGCTTCACCAGAATTAGAGTATGAGTTTTTAAGGGGTACAGAGAAAAATATAGATGTACATGAGAGGGAAGGTTGTTTAGAGAGCAGAGATGAGATAATGAGGGATATGTTGATGAAGGGCAGTACATAGCTATCAAAACTAATCCAGAAAAGCAAAGAAATTGCTATATCAGGCATGGAAGTTCTTCTCTACTCTCTTTGTTTTGTTTCAATTATTTTTCTCTTCTCCTTCCTTCCCCTGTCCCCATCAACTTCTCCAAAATAAAATAAAAAAACCTCTCTCTACTTTTTCTTAATACTTCAAAGTTATAGTGCTAGAACTACAGAAATCAGATTACTTACATAAATTTTATTTTAAATGGATTTTATGATTAACTGTAAATCATCCACAATTCTTTTTTTTAATTATTATTGTTATTATTTTTAAAAGTAGGATTCTTAATTAATTTAAAGCTCAGCTAAGAAATAAAAAAGTAGGAAGAATTTAAGGGATTTGTGCCCTGGGTTAGGGTTGGACTAGATGACTCAAGTACCATCCAACTCTGTGATTCTGAATAGAGTTTAGCAATGAAAACACAGTTGATTCTATAGCTAGAAAACTCAGTCAAAATATATGATACTCAGTTTATGAGACACCCACCAAGTTCTCCACTCAGATCATAAAATCTAACTCTTCCACATTGGTAATGCCCACACTAACTCCTTACCCTGAGCTCTGACCATGAGAACTTACCTTATCTGGTCTTGGCAAAGCCACAATATCATATCCTACACTCATTTTTTAGCATTGTCCTTTGAGTGCAAAATTCTCAGATTATCCAGAGAAATTACTACATTATAATACCTCTATTTCAGCTAGGAGGGGATTTTAGGGACAATTTACAATCACACCTTATAATCTCTTTTTAAAACTTAACTTGGCATTAGAGAAATTTTATAGAAATTGAATTTATTGTTGCTTTTTTTTACTAAATTATTGCATTACATAGTATAATATTCAAAGAATTAAAGTGGCACAGCAAGCCACAAAGATAAACAGAGACATGAAAAAAGCTTAAAAGGAAGAAAGAACTGCAGTATAAAGTGGTGTAAATTACACTATTAAGGAAATGGATGCAAATTTAGGCATACCAGTCATATAATGACTGTTCAGAATTTTCATTCCTACCTACTCAAAATAAAAAAAAAACCTAGCATGTTGGATAGAACAGAGATTTTATGATAGTATCACAGTGGTTTTATGAGATTTAATGAATCATTATAGAAGAATTAGGAAGACATGGGAAAAAGAAGCACAAAATAAAAAAAAAGCATGGGATGGTTGCCTTCTATTTTGTTGGCAATAAGATTACAAATACACCAATAAATCATAATATTATAATTTTTCACTAAAAATGAAATTAGCATCCCACTTGTAACTATTGTATTCTCCATGCTTCAACTTAATTATAAAATATTTCAAAATATGAATGATACCATCCTGGTGCTTCTTCCAGTGATAGAGATTACAATCCATTCATGACCTCTTATCCTATGTGATTCTTGTCCATATCCTCTCATAAAAGGAATATCAAATTGCTAGAGGCTTTTTTCTAGGGTTTGTTTGTTTTTTTTTTTAATTTTACATTTATCAATGAAACACTCAAGTTGTTCACCATCCTGCTCTTTTTCAAGCTTGTTTTTTCCAATCAAACCTTGTCTGACTTTCTTTTACCCCACTCCACTTTGATAAATGTCCTTTTGTGAAAGTTAACCTACATTATCAAACTCTATTCTAGAAAGATGAAATTCTCAAGAGTTCTGCCAAGGTAAAATGGCTTCAAGTTTAGAGACAATCACAGACAATATCTATTGTCTATGCAAAAGTTAATATAAGTCCTGAGTAACTCATTGCCAATATATTCATCATCAGATGATAGAATCTTTGGTCAGAATAACTTTTGCCATTTCCCTGTCAAGAGAATTTGTATAAAAATTTCTTCTTCATCTTATTGTAGTAGAGGAAATAGTCGACAGAGAAACATATTCTAAAATTAATCTGTTCCCTCTTTACTGAACATTTCAAATAGTTGAGTTGCCTTACATTAACACTGACCTCTATATGATTATCTAAGTAAGCAAAATGGGGACAAGGAACTTTTTAGAAAATTACCTTGCTCCTCCCTGACAAAGATTTGGTAAATCCCTGACACTAGGCACATGACAAGTCCTTATCAACAAAATGATGCATGCCTGCCCTAATATGAAAAGAGTAAGTCTTGAAGCCCTCATCTACATGTCCCTAATTACCACATATCTGATCTCTGAATTACATCCCTAATTACCTCATCTTCCTACACCTTTAAAAGCTTATCTTTCTTCATTTGAGTTGCTAATCTTTTTTGGGAAGCCAGCCCACTCTTAGGAAGTATGACCACCTAAATAAATTCTCATGTCCTTCCTTGCTACTTTTTACTTCCTTACTATTTATTCCCTTATGGTAGCAGCTGCTCCTCTTGCTGTTGCTTATCTCTCTCTCCCTTAGTTTCTGTTCACTGTAACAGTATATAAACTTTTTTTGTCTCTAAATTCTTCAGGGTCAGAGTCGAACTTTTAATTGAATTTTTTCATGTTTGTTCAAACTCCTAAAACCTTTAGCCTACTGCATTTTCTGGAAATATTATGGATGTTCATTTAAAGCATGAATGGGTAACCTTTTTTCTGCCAAGGGCCAATTGGATATTTAAAGTATGATTTTTTTTAATATTTAATTAATTTAACCCTAAAAAGCTGCTAAATGTATTGAATTTTGAAATCCCCTACAGTTGCCTTTTCAAGACCAGACCAGTAAAAGTTTCAGGCTAGAGGTTCCCTGCCCCTGTTCTAAAGCCCCATGTAGATGCTGCTTTCACAAATAAGGAGACAGCTATATTTGAAAGTCAACATTTTATCAAACTAGGGAAAAGTAAACTATAAACTGTTGCTATAATCTGGCTGAAAACCTAGAAAGATTGATTCTCAGGATACTAAACATTCTTCCCAGGGGAAGATGAGGTAATTTTAGTATGGAGGTTCAGCCACATTTAAATATATGCCAAGTTGTCTATACTCAATCTTTTTTTTTCATATATGCTCTGTATCATAAATGCCACAGGACCTAATTGCAGACCTAAATAGATATAAGAGAGGAAAACAATCAGAAAAAAATCCCAAACAGACATTTCCAAGTTTCAGTCAAAAACATAGATTTACAACAGGAATGAACCTCAGAGGTCATTAATCCAGCCCCTTCCTTTTACACAAGAGAAAAATGTTGCCCAAGGGTAAGTGACTGAGGCATATTCTAAACTCAAGTCTTCATTTTTATAGTTCAAAAGTGCTATTGAATGAGTCACCAAATTCAAGTTGACTGATACAATAGCCTTACAAAAGTTATTTCAACTCATCTACAAACCTTTCCATACTATGATGACTGGATTTATAGGCATATTCATCTTGATCCAGGGTCATGTGCTCTTCCATGTTTGGGGAAGTTATAAAAAAGTGAATCAAAAATTTCTCCCATTCATCTAAAGTTTCAATCTAGGGAAGCTCCCAAGTTCCCAGCAACTGGAGTGATTCTGTCTCTGATTCTCACTCTTCCTTATTCTAACTCTGTTTCTATCTTTTTCTCTCTGCCTCTTATCACATAGCACATTTGCTATGGCTTTGGGGCAGGCTGAGCAAGCTATTTGCTATTAAAAAAAGATCTTGGACTGTAAGGCATTTGAGGTACTTTCTGACTGTGGACCAATAATTTTGATGTTCTCCTCACTGTGGTTTATTAACATATTTTATTTTATGGGAAGAGAAGGGAATAATTCTGGACTTTGTACAATATATTCCAAGTCTTTTATTTTTTAACTCTGTAACCTTGGTTGAGAATTTAACCTCTGGGGAAAAGGGTAGTCAGATACCTTATTTAATAAATTAGGGCATTAGATAAAAATCATCCATAAAATCTGTTCAGGTTTCAAACATTGAAGATTTTCCTATAAATGAATATGAACTACTGTTTGATAATAAGAGAATAACTCATATGTTATGATTTTCCTTGATACAGTACAAGGGACAGCACAGCAGGTTTATTATGCCTTGTCTTTTTCTTGTCCATAGGATTTCCTTTAGATTGTCAAATTTCTCCCAGGAAACTCAAAAAGTGACATAAAGTTTATTTATAGCATCTTTATCTAGGTTTAGATATCCAATGGCAAGTAACCAGAATTATTTAAATTTTATGGGATTTAGCTTGTTATTATGATGAACTGATTAAGCATTTCCCCTAATCCTTTCATATATCAGACTGCTTCTTCCTTTTAGTATTAGCAAAACATATCCTGGAAATGTAGGGGGATAGATCTTCCTCCTCACGCCAGTATATTTGATGTTGGCCCAAGATGATTCCAGATAATATACCAGTTATTCACTGTTACTGGCAGTCTATGTTATTTAAAATTTTTTATTTTTTTTTATTTTTTTTTTAGTCTATGCCATTTTTAGTCTTTTAGTCTATGCCATTTTTGAAAGCAAAGATCTTATTTCATTATCCCATTGAGGGGAAAAACATCACTTCGTTCATTTGTTACATCATGTGCTTAAGAAAATAATTTGCATTTTTGTAACAATTTCTAGAAACTTTTCTAATCTAATCCTTGAGATCTCATCATATTTATCATCAATAATAAGCAGAAATTGTTTTCCTTCATAAGAACTGTGCATCAAACATTCATTTTTAATTTAGTAACAGAAATTTATCTCAAAAGAATCAAAATTTCATGGGCCTAAAGGGAAATGAAGACTCATGGAGGTTTAAATAGGCTGCAGTATATTATGAATGATGATGTGAGCTAGATGGTCTATGAAATGCCTCTTCAAGAACATGTATGAATGAAAAAGAAAGGAGAATATGCATGTACTAAGACATAGGAATAGGAGATGGGCTACCCAAGTGTCCCACTGGCATTCCAAAAAAAAGCACCAAGTAAATATCTTTAAACTATGAATGGAGCCTGTACAAGAGAACTTATGCAAATGCATGGATAAAAATGATATGGAACTAATAGTCATTAATGGGCTACAAATCTGTCCCAGGGAAGGAGATCATGTCAATGACAACATGGATGGCAGTTACCTATAAGAATATATGCAAAAGGCATTATACAAAATGCTAGTGATTTAAAAAAAAATGTCTGATAGTCCTTGCAATCAAGGAACTTCTATTCTAATTAAGAGAGACAATACAAAGATTTCAACTGTGAGTTAGAAGGAAATGCCCAAACAAGGCATTTTTCTTAATTTAAATCTGGCTCACAGCAAGATGGGACCTTGATTTGCTTTGACCCTGTTTGCCATAGTCTCCTCATCTGTAAAATGAACTGGAGAATGAAATGGCAAATCACTCCAGTATCTTTGCCAAAAAAACTTCCAAAAGGGATCACAAAGAGTCAGACAGAACTAATAAGAGTGATTCTCACAGCCCAGTAGCAAAACAGGTGGAATTCATCTTCTTTAGTCTGATTTCCATTAAAAAGCAAAATTAATTTTGTGACAGAGATATCTTCTACTATTATAATTATCATTGTTGTTGTCAGTGAACCTTGACTTAATGAAGATATAACATTAATTCAAGCTATGAGATTTGATGAGATAATTTTAATGACCTCTGCAGTAGAAAACCTTTTAAGAAATTTATTTGGTATTCACTATATTAATATATATTTATTAGAAATATCAATAAAGAAAAAATAGCCCCAATATTTATAGATGCCACATGATATATGTGGAACAGATGATAAGAGGAAGTTGAAAGGATCAATAGAAAAGCATTTTCAAATTATTTTTGTTAATGAAAATTCCATCCTTATTACCAAGGCACAGGGTATTCAGATAATGAATTTAAAAAAACAGAACCTAAGAAGAATGCAGGAATAAAATAATATTTTAATTATAATGATAATCAAAGGACTATAGTTAATTAATAAGCTAAAGAGTACTCAACATTGCCGAAATTTGTTATGAAGCCCCATATGACATCACTTTAATGGGGGGAAAATCCAATATAACCTTCATATCAAAATCAAAGGAGGAACTCAGCATTTTATTTAGTTCAAAGTTCAATACAATTAAACTTTTTGCCACCATTCTTAACAATGACATTAATATTCTGAAGTTAAATTCTTAAAATCTGTGTTCAACTTAGTTTAAAGGCAAATCGAATGCGATTCAAAATTCATTCCATATTGCCACTCAATCTCTGTCTGCACCTAACTAGTCAAACTGACCTTACACATATAGCAGCTAGATATATGTAACATCCGATAATGGATTATTAAGGGAATAGCTTTACATATATGATCTCATGACAGTCCAAAAGAAAACATCTTTATAAGCAATTTCTTATGAAAGATGACATAGAAAAGTTCAAGGAAATTAGTTTTAAAATAAATCATTAATACATTTAACTCTCTAATTGGGTTTTCAACATAAGCCCACAAACAACAATGGAAATTCAGACAGTTGAACATAAGTCTCTCTATAAAGATTTTCAGGGAAAAAAATTTATCGTGTAAAGAAGTGAGAAACATTTGGTTAGTGAAACCAAATATTATACTTCTGTTTCCCTGTCATTTTTTTTAGATTACATAGAATATATATAATATACAATCATATGAAATAATACACTAAATATTATAGAATTGCATTTATTATAAAAATAGAATCTATCAATATATATGTGATATAATATTGTGTATTATGTACATATATGTGTGTGTAAAAGAATTTGTATTCCATACTCCTAAGAGTTGAACAGAATTGTCTTTCTGTTAAAAATCAGCTCTTCTAAATATAAAAGTTAATAACTATGTAATACTTATTTTAAAAATAGCATTATTACTATAGTAAAACTAGTCACAAGAAATTTTATTCATTAAAATGAAATATTTAAATTCTCTGAACAGTTACATAAAGTCTATTGCTCAAGACATAATTAGGAATATAAAAATTGGGAAAACCAGTCTATGACCACATTTAGCTTGCCATAGGAAGATGGGAATAGCTCAAAAATGAAATGGTACCTGTTAATTTCAAAAGAGAAGTATGAGGGTGGCTAGGTGGCACAATGAATAGAGCACCAGCCCTGGAGTCAGGAGGACCTGAGCTCAAATCTGACCTGAAGACATTTACTAATTACCTAGTTGTGTGACCTTGGACAAGTCACTTAACACTCATTGTCTTGCCAAAAAACAAACAAAAAAAGAGAAATATGGACTAAATATCATCTGTGATCAAAGAAGAGGAATACCAGGTTTAATTTAAAGAGGAGGCAATAATTTAATTAGGCGTTAAACTTTAGATAGGAATTCAACTGGAAAGGAGAAAGACATTCTGACCCTACCATACCACATGAGCAAATAGCTGGAGACAGGGAAGTTTAGAATATATTTGGAGGACAACTCATAGTATAGTTTAGTCAGAATGTAGAATCCATGGAAGGGAGAAATTTGGAATGAGACTGGACAGAATAATACTAGATTGAGAGAACTTTGAAAGTCAAATTAAGGAGTGTGAGCATGATTTAGTAGCCAATCAGCAGCCTAAGAAATGATACAATTTATACATAAGGAAAATTAAAATTGATTAAGTGTAATGGATACACTGGAATAGGGAAAGAACGGAAGTGGATCTTTATATTAAAGATCTAGGAGTGGAAGAGTTTTATAATACTCTTCATTTTATAGATTAAGAAACTCCAGGCTAAAGAGTTTAAGTAGGATGGGAAATGTCATAAAATATTAAAAGAGATAGACTGACTCTGGAATCATTTTCTGATTCAGGAGACAGTACTCTTTGCAAAGAGAGAGTATAGTGAGGGAAAAGAAGTGAACTGAGGAGAGAACCCTGGTGAAGTATTTGGAAAGTAAAACAAAGTAAAGAATACAGAGAATATGTGGTTCAGAGTTGGCACATCCAAGAACATGTGACATCACTGAAGTTAAGAGAGGATAATTCTAAAATAATGTAATCATTTTACCAAAAATATTTGTAGGGGGCATCTTGGTGGCAAAGTAAATAGAGCATTTGGCTCTGGAGTCAGGAAGACCTGGGTTCAAATGCATCTTCAGACACTTAAAACTTAGCTGTATGACCTTGGCCAAGTCACTTAACCCCATTGCCTTGCAAAAACTGAAAAAAATAAACAATGTTTGTTATAATCCTAAACAATGGGGAAAACAAAACAAAACAAAACAAATGATGATGGTTAACAATGTCAACTAATGAAATCAAGGAAGATGAAGGCTGAAAAAAATGTCTCTGGGTTGAGGTCATTTGTGATCTCTAAAAGAAGAATTTTAGTAGCAAAACAGAGAGAATGCCAGATACGATGAGTAAAGTGAGGGGGGGGGAATCAATGATCAGAAATTAGAGGCTTTGGATTCAGTCTAATTGATTAAGAACCTTATAAACTAAATGAGAGTGAAGGGGAGGAGGGAACAAGTGCTCATTGAGTGAGAGGGTTAAAGGAAAGACTTTATATTTTACTCTAGGTTTGGAGAATCTAAACACATTGGTAATTTAATCAGAATGAGACAGTGAAAACAGAGAGACTACTAATAAATATGAGTAAAGATGTTAACAAAAGTAAGAATCTGAAGGAGGAAGGCATAGAAGAGATCAAAGACACCAGTTACAGCATTAATTATATAAAAGAGTTAGGATAATTTCTTCTGAGTCTGAAAGAAAGATGCAAGCAATATGTTAGGAATATTTTTTTAGGTTTTTGCTTGGCAAATGGGGTTAAGTGGCTTGCCCAAGGCCACACAGCTAGGCAATTATTAAGTATCTGAGACTGGATTTGAACCCCAGGTACTCCTGACTCCAGGGTTGGTGCTTTATCCACTGTGCCACCTAGTCTGCCCAAGTTAGGAATATTTTCTATTGAAGATTCTGTCAGGAAATTAGAATACAGATATTAGAATAATTAGAATAATAGCATGGACAGTGCTAAAATATAAAATAAACCTAATTTTGTGATTGTCTATTGAAATTCAACAAATCCAATATGAAGGATAAAACTGAAAGTTACTTTATTGCTGAAGATTAATAGGTCAGCTATTGCAGATGGTCAGGACTGTCATAATAGTTCGTAGGATAATGAGCCAGCAAATCATTAAACTAGCATATTGTAAGGGTCAAGGCTACTTATGTTGGCAAATGAAGACAGAAATCAGGAAGAGAGAGTGGGATGAGTTAAGGAACTGAAGGCAAGGATAAGGGTGAAGACTGAATTTGTTCTGAGTGAAAGAAATAAAAGGCATTTATCTAGAAGATCAAGCAAATTTAAAGATTTTCCAAAGGCTTTAAAAAATGTTAATCTTTTCATTAATTTAAATATGACACAAATTAGGGTTTTTTTTTCATTTTTATACTAGAGAGTTTCCTGTTCACCTCTTCTGACTTTGAATTCTGTCACTTGTTCTGATCAAAGAGAAGTGGACAAGAGAGAAACATATTGAGGACAAAGATTCTTTTTATTAAACTCATGAATATCTACTGCTAACTGAAAATAAGTCAAGTCAGTCACCTCATTAATATGCTTGCAACATTGAGAACAATAACTGCTAAAAATCTCTGGTTCCCTATGAAATGGTCATATTTAAAGGGCTTCCCAATACATATGGATTGAGGATTGAATTATATAACATCATAAAGGAAAGTAGTTCTTAGAGGGAAAGGAAAGAGCTGTTAGAAAAAATTAAAAATCAATGTACCATCTGTATGCTAAGAACTGGACAGCTGCATGGGGAAATAAATTTTATGTAACAGTTGATTTGTCATTATGTTCTGACTAGATACATACAAACCTTGCAGTTATAACAGCTTTCAGAGAAAGACAAGATAGATCAGTGTTCATTTGGAAAATAGGCTTGTTTATAGCACAAAGGCCTACTCACTTGTCAAAGGAAGAAATGTTATGTAGTAGATCGAGGGCTGCTTAATTTTTCCACAGAGATCACAGGTCTAATGGAGTTTTGGAGAATTAAATGAGAGAGCAATGTCTAGATTAGAATTGGTTTTTTATGCTTTCAGTTGAACTCTATCTGAATGACTTTCAGAGCTTATAAAAATTAAGCAATATTCCTTTGTTCTCTGATTCTCTTCCTCGCCTTTCCTACAAAGTTTCTAGTTAGGCCATATTAAATGGAAATTCCTCTGTTGGCAAAAAAATAAATTCTCTACTTTTTTCCTTAATTCCCTATCTTATCTACTTTGTTCTCACCACAATTCTGGCATTGCATGATGGCATCATGTAGAGCCAAAAGAGGAAAAACTGTAGTATGTTATTTCAATTCTGTGATTTCAAAGGCACTGAATCCTTAAAAGGAAAATAAATGAATTTAGAAAATGAAGTGCTACATTGCTCTCTATTTTGCCATACTCATTTTCTATATGTTAAATACTCAAAGTATGCCAGGTCTTATACAGCTCCTCAACTAGCCAACTATATGAGATGACAAAATAGACAAAAGCATAATCCTAATAGTTTAGTCAATATAAGATACGTGCTTATTTAAATCTCAATGAGCATAGTCTAGTAGAAAGAGAATCGAGCAAGTAATTTAATTTTTCTGGCCCTCAGTTTCCTTAACTTTATAATACAATAAAATAAGGGAATTTGATTAGATGATATCTCAATCCACTTCAACTCTATAAATTTCTAAAGTGGCTTTTGACAGTTATACCATAACAATTCCCCCATATCCCAAGATGAAAGAGATGTCAGTGATACTCAGAGAATGAGAAGAAAAAATGCAAAAATCAACTAAGAATTTAATGGGACTCGCACATAAATATCTAAAGTTTCATTTGGAAACATAATAATCTTTATAATTGCTCAACATCCTGAAATTATTAAATCATCCCAGATAAATCAATATCATACTTAGATCAGCAAGTTTAGCTCTACTTATATCTGTTCTATAACTTATCTCAGAATTAGGAGCACAGTATATAATTGAAATTATAACTAAATGGTTTTGAAAATGAACACATTTGATTTGTCCGCATTGGGAGAACCAAAGTTCGAATTAAGTAGCCAAAAGATTATTAATTCCCTAATTTTATGTAATTCCTTCAATAAATTTTTATTAAAAATACAAGAAAGGCTACAGATGGGATTATTTGTCATATGCTTATTGAATTACCAGTGTGTCATTAAAAGTTGTATCTATTAGTAATATTGTTGGTTGCTTGCAATATTTGCCATTGCTAAATTTCACAGGAAATGTCTAGACCTAAAAATATAAACTATTATATGTTCACTAACTCCCATGAAGAATAAGGCACACCAACAATTTTCAGAAATGCTCAGTAATTGCAACCATATATGAGTGGGAAATGGGACTCAATATCATGTTAATAATATTAAGACTGTAAAAAAGTAATAACCGACTTAACAAAAGTCCTGTACATTTCTTAATTTTGCTCTTCTGAATACGAAGCTTAGCTTATTCAAAAATTGGATAAGATTTGCAATTTTTTTTCATATTTATTGATTTTCACAAAATGATCTTTCCTTTCCTTCATATCTCCTGGAACAAATATAGAGGAAGGAAAATATAAAATTCAAATCTCATATTATTTTCATCTTTATTGTTATTATAAAACATTTATGAAATGACTGCATATAAGTGCATTTATGTAAAATATATTTATGAAGTAACTATAAATGAGATACAAATAACATAAGCTACATTGTGTTGTATGTGACAATGTATAATCCTATGCAAAACAAGAATATACGAATTCTCCAGGATTTTAACAATCTGAAGTGCTATCTAATATAAAGCAGCAGCAACATTCCATCTGTTAGATTGGCTTTCACTTCCAATAATCTACATAGTGGTTGAAGCCCAGGTGCACTGGTCTCAATACCCATACAATTTAGTTGTCAACTGAGTAATTACCGCCTTTTAATAGCTCATTTTTCATTGTCTTGAACTTGCTGGAGTCTTTTATTCTTAAGTAGCCAGCATCTTCCTAGTTGTATTGAGAACAGGTGTCATGCTTCATAGTTTGTATCTAGGCCTTTCTCTACAAGTTCTATGTAGGGAGTGAATATTCAATAAAAATTTTTGCATTTCTTGTTAATATTGTAATTGTGTTATTATTGAAAAGTAACATGGAAGAATGAAAGAGAATAATGGGGTTAGAAACCAAGCCTTTGGGATATAGCTTTGTCACTTATTATACCCCTACTGGTTGGGTCGCTTCTTTAGGGAAGTCACCACTCTTTTCCTATACTGTAAAATGGGAATAATAATATTAATTGCCATTCTAATCACAAGTATTATTGTATCAAATATGAAAAAATACTGAAGATCAATAGGAATAAAAACCATTATTATTTTAATGGTGTCAAAATTCCTTGATGCAAATAGTTCTCACATACACTGAAGGAGAAAGATGAAAAAATGTATATTTCTAGTGACTTTTTAAAAAGCACTACTTGTCTCTAACAGAAATTTACCGACTTTTGGACATAACTATATTTGAGCTTCCAAAAATTCATGAATACAGGCAAAAAAGTCATTCAAGTTGTTTTGTCTGCAAACCCCCCACAAATTAATCAGACAGTTTTTACTTTAAAGAACTAAATTGACTGGTTTTCCCCACTATTTTAACATTATTTTATTTCTAGCTTTAGATCTTTTTATATCAAATTTTTAAATAACTAATACAGAAATAAATGGAAATTTTTTCACAATATAGGGAGTCTGAGAATTTTTTACTAGGTAAAACAGTACTGTATCTTTCCATCTTTGCTACATTGAGAGATAATGCATAGCAAAGACAAAAACATGGAGCTGGAAGTTTTTGCAGAACGAACATTGATTTTGATTCTTAATTCATCATTTCTTTCCATTTCAAAAACATTTGGGGCAAAAATCAAAGAGGTTCTTGGGAGTGTGTGACAGATTATAAGAATAGAAACTTGACAACTATCACAAAAACACTTTGATCTCTCAATGGATTAAGAGCTTCAAAATGAAAGTCCTGATCTTAGCCTGGGTGCACCCTGCCTGCCTTCTGTTAGCAGAGTATGGTGGCTGTGATTAAAGAATTGTCAAATTGCCCTTATCAGGTTAAATTTTAGCCGAAGTACTACGATAAACTGAAATAGAAATGGTTGGGTTCATGCTAAAGAGACAACTCTTTCAGCCGAGACTATGAGACCAGTGGAGTCCTTTGGAGCAAAGTGCCCAGTAAGCAGTAGACCCTATGATCTTCAAAGATCAGTGCACTCAGTGAGAATAGATTAGAAGAATATAGCAATAACACCAAAAGACATAGAAGATCCTAATTCACTGGAAGGTGTAGCTATTCCCCAGATATGGCCTTTTTATATGATTCTTATGCTTTCTCACTCTATCAATTGATGTTTGAATATATATTTGTGAGACAGTATATCCTAAGTAAAAAAAAAGTCTATCTCAAATGTCTTGCTATTTAATTAAAAATCTTTATTTTGAATCAACAGTAGTGTGACTGACTGCAGGGAAAAGTAAATATATGGAACTTTTTAGTAGAGGTAGACCCCCAAGAATACCTTGAAATTGGAGACTTAAATCCAGGGGTCTCCACTTGGATGTTATTTACACTAGCACTATTTTATTTTGTTCTTATATGATCTTGTAAAAATATGTCTTTTTGCCTTGATATAATTTTTGAAATTTTTTATTTTAATGTCTATTTATTCAAGGAAATACATAAGTATTCAATTAAGAAGCAAGTTTTAACTCTTCCTATTACTGATCTTCATGTAGATTACTTTTCTTTATTGTTATATTGTGACCTACATAACTTTATTTAAAATTTAGTCATTTAACACTTGGAAACATGTCAAAATAATTAACCATCCTTAATTAATCTCATTATTAGTGGAGGGTCATATTAAGGGACTAGAATCAATGGGTAGATTCTTAAAACAATTCTTACACTTGCGTGCCAAATGGGAAATTGAGTTTAAAAGAATTCCAATTTACTTCAGCAAATATTTGTTAAGTATCTGCTATGTTTAAGACAGTAGGAACAAAAAAAAGAAACTCAAGAGTCTTTACATTTAAATTTTTATATTTTGTAGATAGGAAACAAAAAGTGAATGGTAATTAAATATAAAGTAATTTCAAGTGGGAGAGAGTCCCATAACTGGGGATCAAGAAAGGCGTTGTAAAGGAGATGATAACTGAATTATGCTTTGAATGTATTCAAACCACTGGAGAAGAGGATAAAGTATGTGTTACATAGAGAAAACTTATACAAAGTCATGAAGACAGCAAATGAAATGTCATATATGAGGATTAACAGTAAGAAAGACACTTGGGACTTGAATAGAAGATGAATGAAAAGGAGTTATATGAAGCAATAAGATTGGAAATGTAGGTGAGACTCAGTCTCTTTGGGTTGGAATGTTGAGTATATATTTTTATGCTAACAGTTTTTTTTGTTTTTGCTTTTTTGGGGGGGTTAGTGAATGGGATTTCTCTTCTGTATTCAATTATTCTCAACAAATACTTTTTAATGATGAAATTAATTGAATTTTCTTTAATTCAATACATTTCCAGAGCAAACACAGGTAAAACTTCTATTTTTAATTGTCTTTATTTTCTCTCTCTTTTGCTGGTAGAATAACATATAATCAGGCCAGATGTTGTTTATCTCAGTGAGATAGGTTCAAAGAAAAAAACAAAACTGCTTATAATATATTCCAAGATACATTTCTTTTATTCATTCATCTGGGATAAAGAAGAAAAAATATTCTATTTCTTAAGCTACTAAAGCATTTGTACACATTACTTGAATTTAAAATGGAGTAAAAAATTATTAACTAGTGCTCTGGGATACTATTTCTGTTAAGTATGGAAAGTGTTGGAATTTATTTAATCAAAAGATCTGTGGTACTTAAACCACCTAGAAACCTCATTTTAGGAAAGAACTACTCTTCTATCTTCTAATCTAATTTTTATTTAGTATATTTGCATGCATTTTGCAGCATTTCAGTGGGGAGAAGTTTGAATAGAATTAAGAAGACTGTGCAGCTTGGCCTGTGACAATATGGATGTGCCACAGGGTCTAACCCAAATTTCACATATTTGGTTGCCCTATTAAAATCAATGCGTTGCAGGTTTTATTTTGGCAAGTAAAGTCATTTATTTTAAGACTTTTTAATCTCCAATTTTTAACATTATAATTAAATTAATATATTATGTAAACAATAATTAAATATAATCTAAATATTATTATAGTAATACAATAGAAGGTAATAAAAAAAGCAAATGTATCAATCTCTAGCTCTGCCATAAGGAAAGAAACTCAAAGGAAATTGTTTTCAGTCACTAAGAGTCAAAGACAATTCTAGTTTATATGTCTGCTATTCTGTTACTGTAAAAATATTTACTCCTTTTTTACTCCATGTCAAGACTCTAGGGAAGCTTATAACCCAATTGATGGTCTCTCAGATAACACAGGACCAGGAAGTGAGGTGCAAGAAGACTGGAAAGGTAGAAGGGGCTTGACCATGAAGGAATTTGAATGACAAACAGAACATGTTATATTTGATCCTGAAAGCAAAAGAAAGACAATCATTTATTAGACAGTGGAGGACTTTAGGAAAAATAACTTTAGTTGCTGAAAAGGAAGAATTGGATGGAGGAAAAAAAAACTTAAGGCTAGCCAATTAACCAGCTGATAATGGCAATAGTCTAGGCATGAGGTAAGAAGGATGTGCTGTAGAGAGCTGGCAGTGTCAGAGGAGAGAAATGGGCATATTTGAGAAATAATGCAAAGGAGAAATCAAAAAGTCTTAGCAATAGATTGGATAATGGGGAGAATGAGACGTAAGAATCTATGGTCATATAGAGGAAAGATGAGAATGGAAAATGTATCTAATTAAAATCAATGACTCAAAAGATCCCCACAGCCTTATCTCTACATTCATGGAATTCCATGATTCAATAGGATATCTCAGTAAGTAATGGCTTGTTGTTTATCTTTATATCAGTACTGAGCTGCTTCATCTTCTAGATCTCCTCCTTCATGTGCAACTCCAGCTATGTGCATCAAATAACCTTCATCAATGACCTAGAAAGACCATTGAACTCTTAATTGTATATATTCTAGTTAGCAATAATCTCTTGACTTCAGTTGAGTGTTATCCACTTTGAGTCAGCTCACAAAAGAGTCAGTATCTTTTGGTTTGAGTTTGATTTGTGACTTCAGAAGTATTGTTGTAACACTGGAACTTCTACCAGGACTTCTGGTTAAAATGGTTTCCTGAATCGAACCTAGCTCCCCAGGCCTAGTGTAACAAAAAACTAAATATAGCAATAGCTCAAATAAAACTGAAGAAATCTCATATAGTAAGGGACTTCATCTACCTCAAAACAGTACAAAAAGTTAGTCGGAATCCCATGGGAAAGGAGGCTTGCCAGTCAAGTGAGAAAATGCAACCAGAGAATCAAGAGACTCTTATACCCTACAATGTCCAGAGTATATTGTAAGACAGTGAAATCAGATGGTTTCCAGGACAATGCTTTGGGGTAGTAAAAAACCAGCAGGATCTGAGAAACTCCCCGGAGTGACAGCAACCACTGTGGGTGCTTCAGTGCTAAGAACTGGATACTGTAGGCCTAGATGATTAGCCTAGTACCTTATTCTGAATACCAAAGAAACACCTGAATTTTCAACATTTTGGAACTCAAAGATCCACAGGGCTTAATATCAGAAAGAAGAGGGAAAGGCAAGAATTGGGGAAGGAAAAATAAAAGATAAAGACCATCAAAAGATATTTTTTTTAAATCCATAAATGAGTACAGAAATAGCTCAGTAGGAAATACAGACAAGCAGGACTATTTTGAAAGCGACTAACTGAAATTATTAAATAAATTTTTAAAAAGTGGAATGGAATATAAATCCAGTTTTAATATTGTTTTATTGTATTCTAATCTTCATGTTGCAATGCTAATGTTTTATTTGGTTTTAAGAATTTTACAAATAATAAATAGAGATGGATAGATAAATAGAGATAAAATTGTTTTCAACTAGCAATAGCAAGATTAAAAAAAAGTCTCCCAGAATAGTGCATGGGTGTATATACATAATACCACATTTTTTACATTTTAGAAATGAATTGGATCATGAAAAATTGTTCCAAAACACATTGCAGGTACCCAGCATCAGAGAAATTGCTTTCTCTTGTTCAGATATTCCTACTTGACTATTAGATATGAATGATATCCTGGTATTTTCTGGAGCGATCCCTAAAATTGTGTCATAGACAGCACTTGAAGGTACACATTGAGAATTAGTTATGTGTTCTAATATCCCCAAAACATCTATTTCTCACTCTGCAGGTGTGTCTAATATTATCTGTCCTAGGCATCCTTGGCATTTAACAATACTCTTGAAGCATATCAAAGTTCTTAAGATGTAGTGAATGATCCTTAAAACAGAGTCAGATGGTTAAAGTAATCTTTTGTAATTAGATTGGCTTCATTCTCTCATATGACAACAGATACATCATACAAACTTCCTTTTTTAAACATCAATCAGTCAATAAGAACTTATCACATATATACTAATTGTCAGAAATATACATAAAAATACATTAAGTAAACTATCTCACCCCCTTAAGGAGCTTATACTTGGCTTCTATGCTTTGAACTGTAAAGAGAGTCTGGAAGACTTAGGTAGGAATCCTGTCCTAGACACTTATTATGAGATCCTAAGTCACATAATCTTAAACATTCATCTATGAAATGGAAATAATAATATTAACTACCTAACAAGGTTGCAATGAGAGTCAAATGAGATAAAATGTCCACTTTTATGGGGCTTCTCATCAATAATTTTGTAGTGTCAAGGCAAATTAGTACTTAAGGGATTCTTTCTTAGAACTATGAGTATACCATTTATCTGTGTAAAATATTACATTCTGGGATAACTAGGTGGAACAATGGAGAGGCACTAGTCCTGTAGTCAGAAGGACCTGAGTTCAAATGTGGAATCAGGCAATCAAAATGACCTAGTTGTATGGCCTTGGGTCATTTAATCCCCCCAATTGCCTGATTGTGTTTGTGTGTGTGTGTGTGTGTGTGTGTGTGTGTGTGTGTATACATATATATATATATATATATATATATATGTATATACACATTCACACATACCCATATAGCTTCATCATGGCAATACGAAATTATAGTATAGATATTTTTCTCTGTCCTCCCCTTCATGAGCTCCTCTATGTTCTCAGATTAAATTTTTTTCAATTTATTTCAATTTTTTTCATTTATGATGCCTGATACATGAATTACTCAAATTAAAAGGAGAGAACTACTGAACTATCAAAGAGATAACAAGTGCCTACAACATCCATAATTTATTTCCCAATTGTTTACTATATACACCTACTAAGAGAAGTGGGACAAGGATGGATGGCTTCATGTCATGCCCTATTGCCTGCCAAATGAATCTTTTCAGCAGACAGAGAAGAATTCATTCAGCCCAGTATGATTAGCTATATATATCTAGATTGACTCTGAGGGATATATTAGAATAGTTCAACTTCCCTGTTTAATAACATCAATGTTCAGAATTTGATGTACTTCTCACAATAGAAGACATACAAAAATCCTAAGAAAAATAAACTCCACATAAACTTCTGTTTGCTTTTCACATACAAAGACCAAATGCACAAAGGCATCAAGAGAATCAAATTGGTAAATTATTTTTGTAGTTTCTTTACTGTTCACACCCATACCCTTATATAAACTGCTCTGTGAATCTTCCATAGCAGTAGCTGACTAGACATCTGTAAATCAGGACTGACTTTAACTGACCACATACTTATGCCATATTGAAGAATTTAAGAGAGCTGAACCATGGTATCTGGAGAGAATTTGTGTTCATATACTCTGGTACTTTCTAATTGGGTGACCATAGGTGAAACATTCAACTTATGTAAATCAACATAATCTGAATAATTACTCAAGTTTATACCTCACAGAGTTGTTGCAAAATTCAACATCTGATAGTTTATGCAAAATGCTTTGTAAACACTAAAACTCTACAAGAATGTTCCTGTAATTGCAATTACAAATCCTCCTCTGAAGCTTCAAATCTATCTTTTTTTCTCTTTGCAACTGATAAAAATAAATAAGCAGTGTGAGTTAATGGGAATAGTCCAAGACAGGGGGACAGAAGACTTGTTGACAGATTTTCCTTTTTGACTATCAGTTTCCTTATAAGTATAATGAGCACAACAACCCCTGCCCTACCTTAGATAGTTGTGAAAATCACTTTTGATAGCATATTTGTGAAAACACTTTGGAAAGCATAAAGCATGAAATGAATGCAACTTATTATTATGTAAGAATATAAACTTCCAAATAATACATAATTTATAGGCTTCACACATATTAAGTGTGGTGGGAGACATCTGGACTGTTGCAGTGGTTGTGCTAAGGAAATTGCTTTTGAATGTCACTAATAAATGGTCAAAAATCCTAAAGACAATGAAAATCCCGCCTTCATCCTTTTTAATTCTAGATTTGAGAATTCATTTTTATACCATATAAATACTGAGCACTCTGTCTCTCAACCCTAAAATATGTACACTATGATTTTACTGTAAACAATTCTGTGGAATCCAGTCACCAAATCATAAAAGATGCATAGTTTGAAAATTCCTTGTTTCACACACAAAGAAAATGTTAGTTGCACAGCTGTGATTGCTACACTTTGCTTAAAGCTCTAACTCAATTTTGTAAAGCAAAAAGTGTTATGGTCAATATGTGGTATGAGTTTCTGTCAATGAAAATTTTCAAGTAAGGTCCAGATGACCATTTGGGAATGCTGGGAATGGACTTTATTCTTTGAGCAGAGGGTAAGCCACATGATTTGGTTTTCCATCTGGCTCTCAAATTCTGAGTCTATGACTTCCCAAATTCTAACTTATGGATAACTTTATAAAAATTACAATAATAAATTCTAGCTGTATTGATGGAAGCAGCTCTTCTCAGCAGTTCAGAGAGCAACCCTGGAGATCAGCTATGGACAATACTATCACCGTTCAGAGGAAGAAAAATAAAACAAAGCAAAACCAATAAAAAAATCAACAACCCTACAAGAATCGGAATGAATACTATAGTCACTTTTTAAAAATTTTCTCTTAAGAATTTATTTCCTACCTCATGCTTTTCTTTCTTTTTCCTTTAATCCTAATACCTCATTCTGAAAATAACTAATCTGTAAATATGTTAAACACAAATTTTCATGTACAATATTCACCTGTCTTTTCACTCCTGAAGGGAGGGGGTTTGGAGGAAATTATGTAACTTAAAATATGCATATGTATGTGTATGAATGTTGAAAAATTTCATGATATGTAATTGGAAAAATAAAATATCAACTGAAAAATCTGTCAGAAAAATACCAGTTTTATGTTTGGGGTAAGACTCTAGACACCTAGCTGAGGCACCTAGGTGACACAGTGGATAGAGCTTTAGACTTGAGAATCAGAAATACCTTAGTTTATTGCCTGACTTGGGCACTTACTAATAACCACATGACACCTGCACAATCAATTTATCTCACCATCCCCTCTACAAACCTCAAAGAATGTTACAGAATAATTCTACTGCAATTCTACTATGTTTCTCACAAACATAATTTCAGTTGATACCTGGAAGACAGATGCTATTACTATTTCCATTTTGCATTTGAGGGAATTGAAATAAACAGATTGAAGTGACTTGCTAGTAACTATCCAAGGTCATATTTGAATGTAGGTCTTCCTAAATAAAGCCAATACTCTATCCACTGAACCATTTTGATATTTCAAGATACAAAAGTCTGTAACAGAAAAAAAAATCCCTGATTTACCTTGAGAATATCTTCTATATACATATGTATATACCATAGATAACACCATGGTGAGTTACAGGTACAGAATGTTGCATGAACTGTCAGCTGTATTCACTGTGACACTTTCTATAACTGTTTCTTTGTTACAATGGAGAGATATATGGCAAGAAGACTGAGACTGATATAAAACCAACCAAAAATATTTTAAAGTAATAACTACCATAAAGCAACTTGTTACAGTTTAATCTTATAAACAGAAGGAAGGGAATTCTGCTTGGTACAACTAATAATTAAGAGATTATATGCTAAAAATAGAAAGGGGGTACCCAAAACATTTCAGAAAAGAATGAAGAGGTGCTAGTTTCATCTAATACTCAGAGTAAACTAATATTCCCAAATATTTATGATAACTTATATTTCTATAAGACATAGAGTGCAAAGACTCTATGCTCTGAACAAATTTGTTCTCTTGATAGTTTTTAAACCTATGATTATTCTTTTAAGTAGAATATTTACTTGCTTTTAATTAAGATTCATCCTTTCCTGAGGTTCTTTTGATTGTAAATAATAATTTTCTTACAAGATCTCCATTTAAATTTCATTTTCAAATATTTTTGATGTTTTTCTTTTTATTTTATGTTATAGTTATTACTTTTTGAGTTAGATGTAAACCCCATGAATTTCAGCTCATGTAAGTCAAATTTTTGTGAGAAAGATATTGAAACTATTTAGGAAAGTCATACTTTTGTTTAAAAGTCTACAGGTTTTATAAAAGAATTGGCATGCCTTTAGTCGAAAGTATATATTTTGATCAATTTGTAAATTTTAGAAATAGTTCCCACAGAAAACACTTTTAAATGTTTTCATTCAATTTTTTTCTCAAGCTTTATACAAAAATATGATTATGAATCCCTACTTTATTGATGTCCCTGATAAAAAAAATGGATGTGATGTTTTCAAATGAAATGTTAGAATCTTTGGATAAGGGAAGAATTTATTATCAAGCAAGAAAAAGACAGCATTACAGGGGGTAAAATGAATAATTTTGATTACATTAACTTTAAAAGATTTTGCACATGGGTTAGCTAGGTGGCACAGTAGATAGAGCACTGACTCTGGAGTTATGAGGACCTGAATTCAAATGTGACTTCAGACATTTAATAATTACCAAGCTGTGTGACTTTGGGCAAGTTATTTAACCCCATTGCTTTGCAAAAAAAAAAGTTATGGAATGATATATATATATATATATATATATATACATACATATATAATGTATGAATGTATGTGTGGGTATGTGTGTATGTGTAGTGCTATAAAAAATGTAGGATGCTTTCATAAAAAACAAGCAAACATACTTTGACTTACATGAATTGATGCAAAGTAATGTGGACCAGAATCAAGAGAACATTGTACACAATAACAATAATGTTCATTCATCTGGTCTGAATTACTTTGCTATTCCCTACAATACAGTGATCTAAGACAATTCCCAAAAAACTTTTGATGAAAAATGATGTCCCCTTCAAAACCGGAGTCTGAATGTGACATTTTTTAACTCTATTTTCTTGTTGATGTTGTCTTTTCTTTTCTTTCACAACATGACTAATATGGAAATACGTTTCCTTATTCAACTTGCATTCTCAACAACAGAGAAAGTTAGGGAGAGTGGAAGATAATTTGGACTCAAAATTTTAAAAATGAATATTAAACCTTGTATAGTTATTTGGAAAAACCTGAAAATAAATATCTGAGAATAAAAGAAGTGTTCTAATATAAAACTACAAAAACATAGATAATATATTTTAAAACTAAGTTTATTTGCAGCCTGTAGAGATCTTTATGTACAGATTAAAGACTGTTTCTATTTCAGTTTGACACAACTGATTTAAACCATTCAAATAACATAACTTTGAGTTTATCTTCAAGATGTTCTTGTGCTCCATATCTTTGATAGATTAAAAGATACATATAATGGGTTGCAGGAAATATTTCACATTTATATAGACCTTTAAAGTTCATATTATCACCACAATATTGTAAGAAATAGTATTATCCCTCATTTTACGCGTGAAAAAGCTGATACAATTTTTTTTTTAGGTTTTTGCAAGGCAAAGTGGCTTACCCAAGGCCACACAGCTAGGTAACTATTAAATGACTGAGGCTGGATTTGAACTCAGGTCCTCCTGACTCCAAGGCCTGTGCTCTATCCACTGTGCCACCTAGCTGCCCCACTCACAAGGTTTAAACAACATACTCAGGATATTCAGCAAATCAGCATCAGAGAAGGAATTTGAGATCATATCCTCCTTTTTTGACCTTTGATGGAAGGCAAAGTTTATGAATGACCAATAAATTGGAAAAAAAACAAAGTAAATAAGAATTTATTATGTACCTACTATGTGCTGCATAATTTACAAATATCTCATTTGATCTGTGCAATTTTGTGAGTTAGGTCTTTTATTATTCCATTTTATAATTAAAAAAATAAAAAATCCTGAAGCACATAGAAGTTAAAGAATGATACAAATGATACAGAAGTTCACATATATAAATGTCTGAGCCCAAATTCAACCTCAGATCTTCTTGCTCATCAATCGATAGTTAGTTAACTGAGAAATATCTAAATAAAGATTTCTGATGATGTTTCTGTTTTAAGATTAGATGATCTATCTTTTGTTAAATTACATAAAGTAGTTTTTATAAAAAGACAATTTTATTTTAGGACTAGATTTGTTATTTCATTGGAATAGGAATCTCCACTGAGGAAACTCTTTAACAATACAGATCAGTTCCTAAAATTATCACTCTTAGAGAGTTGCCTGAGATACTGAGGAATTAGATATTCCTAGGGTCACATAGCCTATAGCATGTCCAAAAGACTTCTGTAAAGGTCTTCCTGACTTGAGTTTAAAATTTGTAGCTAAAAAATATCAGTTTATTTATTGCTATTTTTAATTTTTTTAATTTTTAATTTTTATGACCATAATCTCATATAATGTATATATGTTGCTGCAAACACTATTATTATTATTACTAATATGATGATGATGATGATGATTATACCAGAATATATTTGGAGAAAATGCAGGACTTGGGTCTAGGAGGCTGACGTTCAAAACCAAGCTCAGATACTTACTAACTGTGATCCTGGGCAAGTCCCTTTGTCTCAGTATCAGTTTCCTCATTAAATGTGGATAATAATAATAGCCGTAGCATCTCTAGAAGTGGATCTAACATTATACTCAAAAGTCAGTTGATGTACTATTATGATTTTTAGAAAATCTCAACTACCCATTAAGTTTTACTAACATAGATAGCTAAGCCACTCACCAACAAAGGGACAATATAGTATTGCTTAGAATAAATATCCTTCTACATTCTTCATTTGCTAGAAACTTTGTTATTCTAATTGTAGGCCAACTAAATAAAATTTCAAAAATGACAGAATATTTGAAACTTCCATAACTTTTAAACAAAATATATATTTTAAATAGTATCTTTACTCTTGGCAATTCATAATTACATCTTACCTCCAACTGGTGTCCAACTCGGATGAAGGCACAGAGAGGGTCAAAAGCTCCAGTACCACAGACCAGGAGATGGGTTCTGTTATAATGATGCAGCACTCGAACGAAATTTGCACATTCACTCTATGACAAGAAAATATACACAAACATAAACTCACACAAATGAAAAAGGGGTTAACAGGATGCCGAACATATCCCTCAGTCTCTTTTTCGCATCATAAATAAAATCATACAGTGTTAGATCTGGCAGTTACTTTACACCTATTTTCTTTTTGTTCCTCACCAAGATAATTAGTCTCATACTTGAGGAACTGAGAAGTAAATGGGATAACAATAGAAGGAAAAAGAGAAAGGAAAAGGTTTGGGCTAATAATGTAAACACATATTAGTATTATCAAGTAAATGTTCCCCTGGAAGATACCAAAGCATGTCAGAAGTATTAACTTTAAATATGAAGAATGACAGTATACACATAATAAATGAATATGTACAGCTCATTGCTTGGTCAAATATTTGTTTTACAATCAAGTAAAATAAACATAACTTGTGCCCCCAAATTATATGAATGCAGAGAGAATCCTTTGGCAATCTCTTCCTCTAAGTAACCAAACAATTCCTGGTGCTGTGATTCAAGCAGAGTACTATTCAGTGTTACTATAAACAATGAGTCAACATGGAATCAGAAAAATATAATGTAGAAAAGGTTCCCTGGCACATAGGAAACATACACACAAACTTCTGGAATATGGAACGTTATTTTGATTTAAAAATAAATTATGCAATCTGAAATTCACAAATCTGTGTCACTTCAAAATATACTTGATCTACATTTTCCAATTAGTAGAGAATAGTTAATCAAAAGAAAAGTTTTTTTTTTTTCTCTATTACATCTCTGCACATTCTATTTAGTCAGATAACTAGAATCCATTTCTATGGGTACAATTTTAAAACTTGTTTGTAAAAGGGGATATGGCTCAGTTTGAATACAGAAAATGTAGAAAATAATATGTACAAATTGATTTCAACCATCTAATATAAAATAAGAGAGGCACTGTGCCATAGTGAATAAAGAAGACAGGAGTTTGAGTCCTGTCTCTGATACAGGATAAGTGATCTTGGATAAGTCATTGAACTTCTTATTGCTCTAGGCAACTCTATGAGTTTTATAATATAGAGGAAGTTCCCTCAACAGGTAATCAGTGCACCAATGACATAACATACCTCCATCAAAAAGCAAATTAAATTAAAAACAATTTTAATAAGTATTAAATTTTAAATATTATAAATTGTTCTTTATATCATTTGCATAATACCTTCAGCAATCATATACCAAAGATTTTTAACACATTAAGTACACGGATATGAGGTAGTAAAATTACTAAATGACATGCTAGGCTATGTGTGAGTATGGGTTTCTAATCATGTCACTAACAACAATGAAGAATGGAAGATCCTGAAGGCCAGGATAGTGACTATATTACTGCTGTGATGATCTTGGGCACCATATCACCAATCAACCATGTGAAGTTTTACTTATGAATCCATGTTTTATTCTGTAGATTAATCATAACAGAGTAATTAATAAAATCAGATTATTTCATTTACTGTTGCCATAGGTGCATATGCTCTTTTTTTCATAAAGATCTGGAAGCTCTGATTTTCCCTCTCATGTTATAATAATGCAACTTTCAGAGAAATATTAGACAAAATTCTTGCTCCTGATTTGACATGTACGGCCAGTCATCTACTAGACACTCAGGTCTTAGAGAATATGGTGGCTCATTCTCTGGCTGTAACCAATTTGATAAAAAGAATTAAGAGGAAGAAAGAATAATATGTTTCTCATAGTCCATTCTGGTTCATCTTTCCCTGTTTAAAAGAATGCCTATGATAGATAGATAGATAGATAGATAGATAGATAGATAGATAGATAGATAGATGATGGATATATATATATATATATGTATACATATGTGTGTGTATGTATGTGTGTATATATATATATATATATATATATATATATATATATATATATATATCCTAAGTGTAGCTCCAGCTAATGATTTAATGATTTAACCTTGGAGAATCTCTGGAGGCATAACGGGAGAGCAGGATTACTTTTACCCTTTTTAACTCCCTACTCATATTTAACTCCCTAATGAATTTATGAATATAGCTTCCCTATATTTCTCCAATTGCAGACAGAAGAGTACCAAAGGAGGAAAGTATGATTTATTCCCTAATGGGGTAAAATCTAAAAAAATATACAAAGGTCTATCTTCTTGATACTTTCTTTTTGTAAAGTTCATAAAACCTATTCCCTCTGTTTTATGAAAATTTGTTTCTTCAACTCATATTTTTTATCAATATATAAAGAAAAAAGAGTTATTCAAAGATATTTATAATGACAAAATAAAGGATAATACCTGAAATTTAGGGCTCTGGCTATTATCTCATTTGACCCACATACTATGTCAAGTAATCAATACTGATTTTATTTCCATTTTATAGATGAGGAAAATGAGACTTAAAAGAGTTTAATTGGCCTGCCTGTGGCTCATGTCAGAGTCATGTTTAAAACCCAGGTCTTGCTGATAACTTCCAACTCTAGTACTCTTTCTGCTAAACCTCAAAGAAACTGAATGTTCTCTGACTGGGGAAGGACTGAATGAATTATGACTTATTCACTGCATTAGGATACCAAGATAGGATTGTGATTAACTGGAATACTATAAAGAACTATATAAAGGTTTTTATGAAATAAGATGAAATGGCAAAAAGTGGGATCAGAGGAAAAGAATATTGATTTAATTACTTAATTATTATTATTGAAGGAAAAAGATTTGTATAAAAACTAGACATAAACAAAAAAATGGAAGTTGGACCAGAGATTGTGACTCTTTCTGTAAAGAGTTTATAGAAATATATATATATATTAGTTTTTGGATGCTTAAAGATAATTTTTAAATTAGTTTTAAAGATAATATTTGCCATTCATATAGCACTTTAATACATGAAGTGCTATCATATTTCACACAACAGTGATTCTTACAGATTGGAAAAGTTTTGGTCATTGGAGGGAGATTTCTGGTTTTGAATTTTGCCTCCATCCTTTATTAGTTAAATAATTCTGGAAGAACCATTTAACCTTACCAAGTCTCACTTTCTTCTTCTGTAAAATGGGAAATAATAATAACAATAACAACTCATTGGATTTTTGTGAGTAACATATGACATTATGCATGTAAAGAACTTTTTATACTTTAAAAACCTACATAAAGTTACATTGGAGTTTAGCCTGCACCATGTAAGATAGTAAAGTAGATGGCCCAAGCATTATCTTCACAGTTTTGCTGATAAGAAAACTGAGGCTCAAAGAATTAAATGATTTCTGGAAGGTCATATAATTCCTTAATAATAAAGAACTAACAATCAAGGTTTCAGTCTAGTGTTCTTTGTAAAATACCATTCTTCTCTTTACATCATCCTGTTAGTCCTCTCTTTTCATTCCTTTACACACAATTAAGTGCCTAATTATTTCTTCAATAGTCTTTTTTCTATCTAATAAAAAATATTTTGCTTAAAAGATGTTTAGCTTCTTCTGGAATCAAAAGTGTCTTGCAGATTGTCTCCCTCCAATCAGCTGAATAAGGAGTTGGATGAGATTTCAACATGCAAAATTTTGTAAAGATGTATAGATTTGACTAAACATACATATATACATACATACATACAGATAGATAGATAGATAGATAGACAGATGGATGGATAGATATACAAATACATGCATATATAAAAATTGAACTGCTTTCTCTATAACTTATTTTACTATAACATTTGTATTATCTGTTTATTTCATGATTAAATTGTGTACATTTTTAAGACATGGTTTGGAGTTCAGTCCTTTATGGATTTTAAAAAGAAATTGTACAATCAATCATTATTTTGAACAACACTGAAGAATACTTACTGAATCCTTTCCTTTCATCATGCATTCCTCCTTTTGTAGGACTGTGCTGGGCCAGTGTATCTGAAATAAAATACATGATAATTGGATGTGCTATAGAAACACAAAATTCCCTTTAAAAAGATTAAATCATATGGAAGATAGATTTTTACAATACTTTTTTTGTTCCATTTTCTGTGAAGATGGAAAGCAGTCCCCTCTTTTCCTAATACTCATCATTTATGTCATTGAAGAACTTTATTTTGTCTTTAAGTCTTTTCAGGATAAATAAGCCAGTTTTTTTCCCCTGAGTTCATCTAAATTTGTAAATTCTCTAGTCTGATTATCTCATCCATCAGGGCTTCAGTATCTACTTTTATACAAATGATTCCCAAATCTACACTTCCAATCTCTTCCCCAAAGCCCTGGATAATGAGAGCAACCTGCTAGATATTTCTATCTGTGTTTTCTGAGCTTTTCCTACTCAACATGTCTAAAATCAAATTTATTGTTATCCTCCAAAAAATATTACTCATTGCCTGATTTCAACTGATGTCATCCATAACACACAACTCATAACCTCTGAGTCATTTTTTATTCTTCCCTCTCTCTTACCCTTCCCTCTTTTATCTGACAATTGCAACATCCTACATGGGGGCAACTAAATGGAGAGGGGGGGTCAGGCCTGGACTCAAGAAAACTCCCCTTCCTGAGTTCAAATCTCACCTCACATACTAGGTATGTGGTCTTGAGGTAATTCACTTAACCTTGTTTGCCTAAACTTCCTCATCTGCAAAATGATTTAGAGAAGGAATTGTCAAACAACTCCAGTATCTTTGTCAAAGAAAATCCTAAATGGGGTCACGAAGAGTCAGACATGAATGAACAAAATAGAATTATCCTCCTTAATAGGTTATATTCACCTCTTCTTCAACTCTGACCGCTCTTGGTTAGGCTTCATCTGAAGCAACCTGTTATAAAAGATTCTTAACTGGTCTTCTTACTTCCAGTCTATACCTATTCCAATTTATCTTTCTCTCTAGGTTTTTGTGACATTGTCCTTCCCTGGTTCTACTCTAATCTGTGGACTTCTCCTTAACAGTCAATCTCCCTCTTTATCTTAAATCTCAACTAGGAATATCATATCAATGAAATGACCTTCTATGCCTTTTCTAGTTTTAGAGAGCTATGAATATAGTGAGAGACTGACAATGGCCACACACTGAGACATAGTGTTACAGGTAATACTTAAATCCATGTCTTCATAGTTTTTTGGCCAGTTCTCTAACCACCATACCCATTGTGTCTCTTCACTTACTAATGCCATATAGAAATAAGAATTATTGGGCAGCTAGGTGGTGTAGTGGATAAAGCACTGGCCTTGGAGTCAGGAGTACCTGGGTTCAAATCTGGTCTCAGACACTTAATAATTACCTAGCTGTGTGGCCTTGGGCAAGCCACTTAACCCCATTGCCTTGCAAAAATCTAAAAAGAAAAGAAATAAGAATTATTTGCATTCATATGTAGAGAAAAGATCAGCTTCTTAAGGGAATGTCATGGATAGTAGATAGGTAGATAGTTTTATATATATATATATATATATGCATATATATATATATACACAAACACACACACACACACACACACACACACACACACACACACAAAGAGAATTTTTTTAGTAAACCTTGGAAGCTAACAGGTTCTTACAGAAAAGCCAGTGTTTAATAAATGCTAGTTTTTAATATAACTCCTTCATTCTATAAATCAATTTTTTTGTCTTCCATGAAGTCTAACAAAGACTTGAGCTATAATTCCAGTGATTTTTCACACTCAATTTTGCATAAAATTTTATTCAGAAGTTAGTCATTATTTTTCCTCATCTTTTTATATGTATTCAAAAGTAGTAACAAGCTTCATGAAAACTTTGTGTCATACTTTTCTTGCATACCTTTAAGTATCTAGCTAGAAAAATATCAAATGTTCAATCAATATTTGTTGACATCAACTTTGATGTATCCTGATATTCCACTTTATTCATTATTTCTATTTCCTTTTAATCTTGTTTATTCTTTTTAATCACTGATCGGTAAAACAAAATTTAATAAGTTCATACAGTTTTTCCATGTACTTCAGATGGACAATTGCCTCTGCCTAGAATTGAGTAGGAGAACAAGAGCTGGCTGATTTCCCTGGGAAATCAATCAGAACTTTCAGTAAATGAGAATTAGATATTCACACAAAAGAAATTAATCTTTTTCACATAAATATTCTTCTGCTGGTGCCCTTTGGTTGTAAATAATGGAACGATGAAATCTGAAGAATTAGAGAATAATACAAAATTCTATTAACTTGGACCCCCTTCTTCTCTGAGATTGTTATTGAACTGTTTCGCTCATGTCCAACTCTTTGTGATCCTATTTTGGGTTTTCTTAATAAAGCTACTAGAGTGGTTTGCCATTGACTTCTTTAGCTCTTTTTTTACAGATCAGGAAAGTGAGGCAAACAGGGTTGAGTGACTTGCATAGGGTTACACAGGGAGTGTCTAAGCCATGCTTAAACTCTTGGAATTGACTCCTCCTGATTCTAAGATCAGTACCACCTTCAATCTTATATACCATATGCATACAATCAAATACATGTATATATATAAAACCTTAAATGGGACAAAGGACAAACAGGAAGACTGAACTATGACTTAATCTGTTCCTTGCTGCATCTCAAATTTCTCCACAATACATTTATGTGCCAGAGATAGTATAACTTTGGTTGCCTGAATTAGTTGCATAGGTCAAAATATCAAGAGCACTAAGAAAATAATTTAATGGAATAACAGGAGAGAAGTCTAATCCTTAACCTTATTTCTAATACACTGACTTCATAACACTTCCCCTAAGGGAAGACTCTTTAAGTCTTCACAAGTCAATCAATGGGCTTATAGGAAAGTTCATCTCTACCCCCTACCCCTACTCTATGATAGAGGAAACCAAAAAAGCAGAAACTTGCAACAGAATCCAACTTTGTCCCTTCCTTCACCCTGTGCTATAGAAAATCAAAAGGAAGAAAATCAATATGCATAGCATAGTATTGTGGCAGTACTAGTATCCCAGAAGAACTCAAACAGGATATCAATGTTTGTGATACTCTAAGGGTCCCAAATTCAACTGGGACAGTTCACACCCCCCCAAAGATGTCACTTAGGGAAGAGACTAAGGCTAATGAAAGTGAATTGCCTAGAACTGGAGCATGGTGAGGAAGCTTAGAAGTGCAGTCCTAGAATAACTACTATAAAAGAGGAAGGAGTATCAAAAAAGGCAATATATTAGTAAAGATCTCAGAGGGCAGAAAATTATATTAAAGAGCATAAACAAAGAAACTAGCAGGGAAAATATTAATATCAAAACAGAAGATAGCTGCCAGATCACCTTAAATGTCAAGAAATAAAAAGAAGAAAGGAAGGAAGAAAATGAAGAAGAGAGGGAAAGAAGAAAGAAGGAAAAAGGTAGGTAGCAAGGGAAAAAGATTATCGAAAAAAAATTTAAATCCATAGTAGAAAGGAAGGTTAAAAATAATCAAATATAGGTAGGGAAGCTTTGAAAATAACACATTCAATTATTAGATATTTTAAAAGACAAGTTGTACCTAATAGAGATTCACAGTTTCATTTACAAATTCTTTTATTCCACTATATATATATATATGTATATATATATATATGTATATATATGAAAGTGTACTCATTTTAATTAATCTTAAGATAATTTTAAAGGGAAAAATTAGACAATAAATGGGAAGATGTAAAAACGTTCAATTCAGTCTGGATACAGAATTAGTCCAGGGATTCTGAAGACTCAAGGTCAAATTCTAACTCAGACACTTGCTAGCTATGTGACCCTGGATAATTGTTAACCTCTGTCCCCTTCAGTTTCCTGAAGGAATAATTTCTGAAAATAGGAATAAAAGTAGTGCCAACTCAAGAAATGTTGCTTGGATCAAACAAGATGAATGGAGTTTAGTATAGTAGTATAGAAAAGAAAGCAATTATTAAGATTTGTTTCTTTCCTCCTTTCTTCAGTGTCTTTTTTTGCCAATATCAATATTACCTTCTATTTATTTTGTGTACATATTATGTGAACATATTATTTCCTTGATATCAGGAAATTCTTTTTTTTTCTTTGTATCAACAATTCCTAGAAATTAATCATAAGTGGTTCTTAAAATTGTGTTAATTAATTGATGAGAAAAACAGGTGAACTAATAATAAAACATGGGAATAAAAAATGAAAAATCAAAATTCTATTCTGTAATAACAAACTACTGAAAGTCTTAAGGGAAGTTGAGAAGTACAGTGAATAGAATGTTAGATCTATAGTCAGGGATGTCTGAGTTCAAATATTCGTCTCATACTTAATAGCTGTGCAAGTCACTCAACTGCTACCTGCCTTTATTTCCTATACTGCAAAACAAAGATAATAAATGAGAATAGAAGTAGCACCTACTTCCCAAGGTCATTGTGAGGATTAAATGAGAAAATATTTGTAAAGCTCTTAGCAAAGTACTCAGAAGATAATAAAGAGCTTTCTTTCCTTCCTTCCTTCCTTCCTTCCTTCCTTCCTTCCTTCCTTCCTTTCTTCCTTTCTTCCTTTCTTCTTTCTTTCTTTCTTTCCTTCCTTTCTTTCTTTCTTTCTTTCTTTCTTTTTCTTTCTTTCTTTCTTTCTTTCTTTCTTTCTTTCTTTCTTTCTTTCTTTCTTTCTTTCTTTCTTTCTTTCTTCCTTCCTTCCTTCCTTCCTTCCTTCCTTCCTTCCTTCCTTCCTTTCATTTTCTTTCTTTCTTTCTTTCTTTCTTTCTTTCTTTCCTTCCTTCCTTCCTTTCTTTCTTTCTTTCTTTCTTTCTTTCTTTCTTTCTTTCTTTCTTTCTTTCTTTCTTTCTTTCTTTCTTTCTTTCTTTCTTTCCTGTTTCACTTTCTTCCTGTCTACCTTTTGACGTATTTGTTAGATTCAGGGTCAGATATGGAGGAGAATGTTTCATGAAAAGTTGCTACAATAGACACCAGTAGAGGGAGCACACATACCAATGAAATCAAGCTGTCTTAGAAATATCCAATTATTCAGATCCTTCAAATCTTTAATCATAGCAAATGCAATGACATAGTAATAGCAAGATTCTAGGTTCCATCCACCTGCAAGTTAGACCAAATTTTCTAAAATTAAAAAAAACTAACTTGAAATCATTCTCAAAACATGATTGCCTCATGAAATTAAAGGCTCAGGTTATTGATTAGTACTTCCTGATTCTCTGACAAAAAAAATAGTTTTAAAGGGGTCTAGAAGTTCTCTCTGATATTTTGCAGGCAATTTATAGACAACTCAGAAAGGATCAGCTGTGAAGTCTCAGTGTTATAGTTATGTAAATATCCCTTCTATAACTGCTGAATGACCTACAAATTCTCATTCTGATCCACTATAAAATATTAACTATCTAACAGGAGATTGGCATGAATCAGGTTTTAATCTAAAATTGCACATTATTGGATTTAATTTACATATCAGAATGGAACTTTACCCATGGCTAAAGTGATGTGCAAAGAACACTCTGGTACCTCTGTTCCCAAATCTGTTAAATAACAGGGTTGGTCTAGCAGAAATCAAGGTCTTTTCAATAAGGGATTATTTGCACTAAATTTGTTTTCATATTTCTATTAATATATTGAAACTGAACAAGCAATGAAATCCTTCCTTTGTTGACATCATTTATTTCCCCATTTTCTTTTGATTTTATTACCAATGGATGAACTTTTACATAAAAATATACACACTTAACATATAAAATTTATATAAAAATTACACACATACACACATATCTAGTTTTATATATAAATTTAATTTCAATATTGTAAGGCTATAAACACACACACACACACACACACACACACACACACTAAAGTGAACATAAAATTTGAATGAGTTCAGTGGGGAGAGGAAATTAATTGATCAGATTGGCCAAAAATTCTCTAGGAAGTAAAGGTTATATACATAGCAAATTTAGCTTAGGGTGAAACATAAAGTACAAACTTCAACATATTTTGCTGTTAGTAATATTCTTTGCCATTAATGCAGATAGTAAATGCTTATTATGCTAGTACATGACCTTTTTGTGTTATTGTGGATCAAAAATAGTCATTGCTTAGTGGACACCTTTTGTCACTAAGACTTTCTCAACTTGGGCTGGCTCTTAAAAACAATATTTACTTCCCTTGTTATAGAATGAATTGTTCTTATTAAAGATAATTTTCTATATTTATAAGTGCAGATTATATATATTTAAAATATTTACCACATTATACTCAGCCTAAATTTTCTGATGTTAGAACCCTTACTCATTCTTTCATTCTTTTAATTGTCCAAATTTTGGGCTTACTAGACTGTCTCTTTATGAAGCCAAAAGCAAATTCAAGAAATAACTTTGAAAATATCAGCCAAGTTGACTGATGCTTTCATTTTAAACTGATGTCATTTAAACAATTTTAGTGCACCTCAAGCAAATCATTGTTTCATAATGATTAGTCCAGGGTAGAAATTTTAATTATTAAATAAATTATTTTCATATAAAAACATTACTCCTTGGATATTATCAGAGCTGACAAATCTAAGATCTTAAGAATACACCTTTAGTTCTTAGCCAAACCAACTATTATGGTTGCCCTTAAGAAGAGTCCAGCAATCAGTCAACAAAATTCTATTGAGCACTTACTACTATATGTGTGTGCATGTAAATATGCATATATGTATGTATGGGGCTATTCCTTTAACAAGTTTATAATTTAATTGAGTTTTACATGGCACACATTAAAGTATAAGTAACACATAGTAAAATTTAGGTAGTTGACTATTAAGGAAACAGTGCTGAATTTAAAATCAGAGGACCATGGGTTCAAATGACACTTCTTAGATACTAGTTGTGTGACTTCATGCAAGTCCCTCAAACTCTCTAGAATTCAGTTCTCTCATCTGTAAAGTGATGGGGCTAAGCTAGTTGGATGATTTCTAATGTTCCTTTCAATTCTAAAACTTATGGTCCTATTTTTCTAAGTTCTATATTTTTAATGAAATGAGGTCGTTGAACTAAATGTCCCCTAAGTTCTCCTGCAAATCTGAAATTATTTCCCAATGTGTCTATGCTTCTCTATGATTAATGTTCCTATTTTTTAGGTGATTATATTTTCTGCGCTCAGAGAAGAGAAAGACATTTCATTCAGTTAGATTCCAGAAAATCTATGATGGATAAGATTCCAGAGGGAGAGAGGAGAGGGAAAGAATGATGTGATCAAAGATTCAAAGGTAAAAAAGCCATTCACAGAGACTCCTAGCACTTATGGAGTAACCAAAGGGAGAAAAGACACAGCAAAGTCCATATAAGCCTTGGGATTTATTGTGAATGAAAAAATAGATCAGGTTTGGCTGAGGGAACTTTAAAAATATCGACAAGGCTAAAGATTATACTCTTCATTTCATCACCAATGTGAAAAAAGGCATTACAAAAAGACCACAATGGAAACAGAGGGGTATATTTTGCAGCCAGAATGTGTACATGTTCTGCCAAGTTAGTAAGGAAGATGATTTTCCTCATTTCTTTTGGCAGTCAGAATAAGCCTTTTTTGGTTCTGCTCCACAGTTTAATAACAATAAAACCTCATGAAATGAAACTGTTTGTTCCACACAAAACATTGTTAAATCTACAAAAGGATATGGTGATACTTCAAAATTCTCTATTCAATAAAAGGAATAAAAAGTAAAAGGTCAAATATATCCAATTACATGATGATACTGTCTTTAATATTTATGTAATCATCCTTATGTTGGTTAACAGACCATGCTGAAGCCTTTCATAACCTTTATCTGAGCTAAAGAATAAAAGCAAAACAAAAAACACACATAGTAATTTTTTCTGGGCACCCCATTGGGTCTCATAATGATAGGAGAATTAAGATTATTGCAGTTTATTATTATAAGATGCTATTATGACACCCACCAGAAGTGTAAGCAGGCAGGAACAAAATGGCAATGATGAACAGATTTTTATTGCCCAAATGAAAAGTATAATTTCAATTAATTTTCCCCACAAAATAGCATATTTAATTTTAGTCAAGATCAATGCAATATATATGTATATGTATATATATATATATATATATATATATATTTTAAGTGAGTCATTCCATAGTTTCATTTTATCCAAGAAGTTACACCTAATTTTATTATTTTAATCCTAATCATTGGACCATTGGGTTTATATGTTTCTCTATATGGATGGATGACACATCAGTACTGCCTTCCTCAATGTGAATTTTATTTGCCTGTCTCATGGGAAAATAATGTTTAAAGGCAATAAAATGGACTTTGTTTACAAAACATAAAAGTCAGGTACTAATTGACTGTAAATGGTAGCTTTTAACCTAGCATATGTTCATTTTCCTGGTGTTTAGGCTTTTAAACTTATTTATAATGACAATAGTCATAATGTTTTAAACTGGTCATGTGCCAGAACTAGTCTTTTGGCACATTGACCAGACTTATAGTTCTACACGAACTTTACTGTACCAATGTACGACCTCCTATATGAACAGTTCCTGATGTCATTAATGTAATTTGCCATCTGACATTTATATGCAAATTTTATTCTTAATGCCTTTTCCCAATTCAACATAAAATTAATCTCACCTCTAAAATACACAGGATCATATTACCTTTATGAGTTCATTAAGTTGAATGTTCACATAAAGGTAATAATTAAGGAAAGTATAAAAGAAAACTGTCAACTAAAGAATTCTACAGTTGTCATATATGTTCTGATCTAAATATGAATAGTGTGAATTTACATTCATGATAGATGAGAAATAAGTTATTTTTACTGGATTTGGATTGCTTTTTTGAATCAGTTTTAGAAAAGAAATAGAGATAATAGTTTGCAGAAAATTGATAGAAAAAATGTTATGAAAAATATTCACAGTAGCTTAAACAAATATACTGACCCTTTTTCTTTTGATGGCAATGGGAAAAACAAGAATATTAGAACCATTGTCCAATTTGGATGTTCATAAAGGGCAAAGCCTTCTTTGCACTGGAGCTGTATAGAATATTTGTTCTATCCTGAAGAATAAAAGCACTATTAATTATGAACTGTTATCATTATATCAAACAAGACTAGGTTATCACTGGGGCACTTGAAAAAAATTACCCCCATAAAATCAATAAGCATAATTTAAGGCAAAATTTGTCCCAAACTTGTCCATATCATTCTCACAAATACCCATATCACTGTCTGTTCTCCCCTCCCTTATAAAATGGAGGGGAGTGAGTGCCTTAATCCTGAGACCTAACAATTGAGAACTTGCTTAGCACTAATTGTTAACCCAAGGGTGACATGAGGATTCAATTCAACTTAATAAATTACTAAGCACCTACTACTTACTAGGTATTGTATGGTGTTTGTTGTTAATAGGGAAAAAAATCACTTATTTGTATCCAGCTAATATAAAATCTTTGTCATGGAAAAGTTGTTAAATTAACGTCATACTTGGCACCAGTGATATGCAGGGAGGTTTGAGTAGGCTATATGAACACACCTGAGGATTTGGGAAGCATAAGCCTGAAGTTTCTTATATATTCTTGAATAAAACATTCAAAATAGGCTTCTAGATTTAGAGTCAAAAGGAATCTAAGAGATCAGCTAGGCCAATGACCTTCAGATTGAGAACCTTTGGTGCAAGCAGATTTGCAAATGAAGGATCATTTTTTTCTAAAGTACATTTCACCACCTTGCTCCAGTTAGTTTAGCATAAAAATATAACTTTTCCCAAAGGTACAGGAAGATGTTGTTGAGATTCCTACCTAGAATATCACCTCTATTCTTTTTTTCTAACAAGTGTAAAATAGAGGAAAGGTGAAAAAGGAATGGATTTTTGAAGATCATAAAATATTTCCCTTGTATTCTAAATATATCAAAAATAAAATTAAGACTATGGTCAGCATTTTGAATATATCAAAAATGAAATTAAGACTAAGATCTTTCAAGTTCTCTTCTCCCTTTTTATTCCTGTTGTCAAAGAAATATATACAAGAAGAGCCTTATTTTGTGTTGTCCAAAATCAATTGCTTTTTTTTGGTAAGTTTTTAATCTCACAGAAAATTCAGACATGAAATTAAATTTATTGGGGAAAATATCTTCAATAGTCACCCTACCCCTTACCTGAAGTTTTTTTTTTTTTCCCAGTGGTTTCCTGTAAGGAAACTCCCAGGGAATGAGGGAGATAGGAAGAGGTCAAGTACTCATGAATAGAGACTAGCATATATTTCAAGGACCCATGAGGACTGGGGATAGACAAGAGGTAGCCCAGAGAGGTACCACAGAGCAGAATGAGCTGAACAGAGCAAAGGTCTCCTCTATTCATGAAGAAGTTTGCAAACCCAAATCCCAGAGCCTGAGATGGTAGCAGTTTCTCTATGTATCCATTCTTCCACTTTCTCTTCAAGGTGTTTTTCTTTGGGGAGTGAGGGTTTTGGGGGGACAGAGACTGAAGAATATGAGTGGAGAGGCAGGAACTGAGAGAGAAAGCACAGCACTGTATAATAAAGATGTGTTGCCTTTGGAATGTGGGTTTCTTTTGGAAATATTTTTTGTAAAGTCAAAGTTGCAGAAGGTGAATTTATATAAAACAAGAATTGACTATATAAAGTTAGGTCCTATTCCTTGATTTCAGGCCTCCTTGTACTCCTGGAACATATCCCCACATATAAGGGAGAAGTACTGTAATAAGAACAGACATGTAGAATATTTTAAACCACATTAAAAATATCCTGAACATTTTCAAGAGGATTTTTTTTTTAGTTTTTGCAAGGCAATGGGGTTAAGTGGCTTGCCCAAGGCCATACATCTAGGTAATTATTAAGTGTCTGAGGGGGGATTTTCCACTGTTGCCATTGCTGATTGCAACTCTCTCCATTCCTACTTCCCGACTACCATATACTAGGAATGGAGAGAGTTGCAATCAGCAATGGCAACAGTGGAAAAATATGGAAGTAGCTTTTGTGATGGATTTATCCTAAAGAATGTGATTCACCCAATACAGAGCTGGTGGTGTTGGAACACAGACTGAAGCACATTCATTATTATTGTTGTTGTTGTTGTTGTTGTTGTTGTTATTTGGGGGGCTTGCGGGGCAAATTGGGTTGGGTGGCTTGTCTCAGGCCACACAACTGGGTGATTTCTGGGTGTCTGAGGCCAGATTTAAACCCAGGTGCTCCTGACTCCAGGGCTGGTGCTCTGTCCACTGCGCCACCTAGCTGCCCCTATTATTTTTTTATTTTAATTTTGATTTTTTTGCTCTTACCTTTACTTTATTGCTCATGAGGGTCTATATTTTTTGGGAAAGGGGGTATTATGCTTACTCTTTTTTAGAATATGTTTAGAATATTTTAGTAATGTATAAAAACATCACTTGTACACAAATAAAATAAATATAATAAAGAAATACTAGTTAGAATAAAAAATAAGGATATGTCTCTTGGGGTGGTTAGGTGACACAGTAGATACAGCACAAGTCTTGAAGTCAGAAGGACTTGAATTCAAATTTGATCTCAGACACTTTATGCTTACTAGGTGAGTGATCCTGGGTAAATCACTTAACCCCAATTGCCTAGGGTTTGCTGGGGGGGGGGGGGGGTTCAAGCATGGAAATAATAGTAAGGATTCTCTGGACACAATACCTGCCCTCACATCTAGAATGCAAATTTCCATGATCTCAGTATCAATTTAGTATGAGAGATTCTGAGTGCTCATGGCAGGGACCTTTTATGATCTAAGTTCTGAAATCTGCATCAACAGGTTTAGACCAGTCAGGTTGCATGAAGGAGAAAATCCATATCCAGAAAACACAGGTCTCATACACAGCACATAGGTTTTGTATTTAAATTTCAATTATTTAGTGATATTGATGATCATCCCAATATGGATATTCCATCTTATCAAAACTTATTCTTTTCTTTTCCTTCTATGTAATGCTTGACAACATATTAAAATCCTCCGTAGAGGAAAGACATATCTTCTTAGATGAATTGCTCCAGTTCTATCATTATATTATACAAATAAATGTTTTTCTTTTTGTCTCAAAGATTTAGAATGGAACATTGAACTAATATCATTCATAGAAGGCAGCAAAAATAAAAACAATAGCTACCATGTCCATAGCCTTCCAGGAACTATGATTTCACAAATAGAAACATTCTTTTAATTTTTTATAAATTTCATCCTATTGGCACATGCCTTATGCTATTTGATCCTTTGTTAGGTTTTCTCATAGAGCCTCCTATGAACATATATCCAATATGCTAAAAATCTATCTCTACCTCTTTTAATAGTGTCTTGGGTATTAGCATAGCCCTTGGGTTTTCTTAGTCTTTTTTTTTTTATTTCAAGGTAAATATGTCTCTGAATAAGACACAGAGGTGACAAAGGTGGGACTTTTAAAAGAGAAGATGATAAAAACAATATATAAAAGAAAGCGAAATAAAATTTCATCAAGGAGTTTCAATTAGCATCTGATATGACATTGTGTAATTCTTTTTCAACTCAATTCAACTGAAAAAATCATTTATTAAATATATGTGCCAGCTATTGTAATAGGTCTTATAAGTACAAAGAGAAAAACTAAACAGTCTCTGCCCTCAAGAAGCTTACACACTTTTGGGGGCAGAGTGCAATAAATACATAGAAAACTATATATATATATAAATGTATACTCAGTCATTTCTGGGGTTGGTAATATTAGCAATTGGGAGAATCAGTATAAATTTCAAATGGGAGAAAGCATGAACTGAGCTCTTGAAGGAAGGGAAGATATCCTGAGGCAGAGAAGAGGATGGAGAGCAGTATTACTACAACAAGCAAGGCACTTAACATCTTAGTTCCACAGGCTATTTTTTATGATTATTAATTACAGGCTATTTTTCCATTGTCCATCAATGGAATGGTTTCCACAGTGGGAGTTACATAGCCTGATGAAATCACAAGTTGCGATACCATGTATATACACATTTACCATTTAAAATAATCCTTCTTTCATAAAAGGTCTTTTACAAAGTCATTTTAAAAATTTATTTATGCAATTATTTGGAGAAAAAACAGTAGAACCTTCAATTCAATAGGTAGTTATGTCCCATTCTTTAAATATATTGAAAGCAAATAATGTTGTTCTGTTTAATTTTTGTTTTGTTTTAAAGAGTAATTGAAAGACATAAATTTTTTACAACAGAGTAAAATTTCACAATGGCTACCTTTCAAAAAATGACTAGGTGAGTGAGCATTATTCATTTTCAATCATATAATACTCTTGAATCTAAATGCATTTTAAACCCATTCAAGATATTTTGCCTCTTTTCTTGAGTATTCTTACTCAATTGCTATTGCTTGCTCAATTTATTTATATTATCAATAAATCACTTAATTCACTGGATAAAACATTTATGATTAATTTATTGTATATTCACAGATCAACTTCACGTTGCTTAGTTTTAAAGGCAAGACAAATAATTCCAGTTATGAAAGAGAAAGGAATTTACTTATAAAGGATAAAGAAACCTCCACCTCCCCACTTGATAGCCTGCTTCTCTTTTAGGGGATCTGATATTACTATAATACCTTATCAAAATTTCAGTGTCCTTTCTGGCAACTTTTTGAAAGTATGAAAGGTTTAAAAACAATTATTTTAATATTAGTATATGTAAAGCTGTTTTCTACTCACAACAATATTCAAACACCATTTATTGAAACTTGAACATTTTGATTCATTATTAAAAGAAAAGTTATTGAATAATGACAGATATGGAATATGTTAAAGAGTAAAGACATGAGGCAACTTGGTGTTGTAGTGGATAAAGTACTGGCTCTAGAGTCAGGAGAATCTCAGACACATAATACATACTTAAATGTGTGACCTTGAGTAAGTCACTGAACCTCACTGTCTTGCAAACCCCCCCCCCCAAAAAAGAAGAGTAAGACAACCAAAGTGTTAATAATGATACTCAAGACACTACTAAAAGAGAAGATAGATTTTAGCATATTGGACATTTGGTCATAGGAGGTTCTATGATAGAACATAAACAAAGATTGTACAGGATAAAATGTGTGCCAATGGGATGATATTTGTAAAAATTAAAAGTATATATATATATATATATATATATATATATATATATATATATATTTATGAAATCACCTGACCTTTAAAATAATGAAGCTGAAGAACAGCTTGGTGGACTTTCTGTAAACTGTGTACATGAAATTTTTCTATATCTACATAAATATTAAGTTAGATATGATTATTTTTATAATTCAAAGAATACTTTTTTTACAAGAAAGCTGTTTACAGAAGTCATGTTTATCCAAGCAAAGACAAAAGCAAGCTATTGTAAACTTCTTAGTTTTCACAGGGAAGGAAAAGACATCCCAACTAGAAATCAAAGTTGTATTGCTGGAAATAAGTCAGATTATCAAGAAGTAGAAAATTTTATACTTGTCGATTTTTATTTATATAAGCACAGATTATATTCTCTCAATGACATACAATGTTTTTCAGTTTAAATTTTTTCAACTATATATATATATATGTGTGTGTGTGTGTGTGTGTGTATGTGTGTGTATAGCTTTCAAATGTTAATTTTTTTAAGATTTTGAGGTCCACATTTTTCTCCGTGCCTTCCTTCCCTCCCCCTTCCCATGACATCAAGTGATCTGATATAGTTGGTATATAAACAATCATGTTAAAAAATATTTCCATAATAGTCATGTTGTTAAAAAAAAAAGCATCACAAGAAATGGGAAAAACATGAGAAAGAAAAAATATAAAACAAAATTTTTAAAAAATGAAAGTAGAACATACAATACTTTTCATTCCATTCAGTACCTAATATGTGAAAGATTCTATGATATATGTGGGAGATACAAAGGTTAAAAAATGGCAGTCTGTGGTCCAAAAGAGTCTGCATTCATTTGGGGGGGGGTAAATTTTGACCTAACTGAAGTCTTCGTGGGAATTCTTGACTGTCAAAGAAGTTGTAAAGAGAATTTGTGCTCATGGTTGGTTGCACTAGATTGTTTCTAAGGTTTCTTCTAATTCATATTCAATAATTCTAGGGGAATTTTAACAGTGATACAAATAATAATAGTTGTAAAGGGGTGCCAGTGGGGAGTTATCAAGAGTTCTATTTTAAACAAAGTTTAGTTTGTAGTGGAAATAATCATTCAAATTGAGATATAGAGGAGTAATTTTTAAAATTATGGGACTGAGAAGAAATGAAACTTCAGGTTGAAAATGTTTATGTGGGAGGCATTAATATAGAGGGGGATGTTTGAAGCCATAATAGTGAAAACGTTCACCAAATTTCTAAGTTTAAAAGATGATGAGGGGAGAGAGAGAGAAAGAGAGAGAGAGAGAGAGAGAGAGAGAGAGAGAGAGAGAGAGATTGAGGTATAGGTGATTAATAGTATTCAATAACCCAGATCAAAGAGAAAGAAAATGATGGAAAAGCAATTGAATTATGTTATATAAGTTTTTAAATATTTTTAAGAAAGTTTAATTTGAGAACCGGAGGTGGAAGCATAAAAAGACTGAAGAGGGAATGGGTAGCGAGAAATGGAAGCAACACATACACATGTAACATTCAAATCATTTGGTGGTGAAAAGACAATGAATTTGCCTTTTAAATATAATGAATAGCAAGTTTCTAAGCATGGGGATTGTTTGTTTATTATTTGATTTAACAATATAAGAGATCTGAGCATGTTTGAGAGAAGTCAATACATGAATTAAAAATATATATATTTGATGTTAGTTCTACACCAGGCAGTCTTATAAAATATAAAAATCATCACATTATATTATATTATATCATATCATATCATATTACATTACATTATATTACATTATATTATATTTATTATATCATATCATATTATTATAAAATATAAAAATAAAACAATCCCACTGAATTCAAGGAATTCATATTCTAATAGGAAGACACACCACACATATTGGAGCAAGGTCAAGAAAATGGTATTGGTACAGTGAGTCAAAATGATTGTAAATGGAGCTATAGGGATATTATTTGTAATATTTTTTCAAATTTCCCCAATTATATCATTGAAACGATTATTGTTCCTAGGGCAAGAGGTGGTAAGTAGCTGGGAGGGAAAGAAGATAGGAGTAGGAAAGATAGTAAGTAGCATAACAACATTGGATAGACCCTAATTTCCTAGAAAAGACTGAATGGGTAAGTATGGTCTGCAGTCAAACAGATGAATTTTAACTGGCCCCATAAACAGAATAGCTACTGAAAGATGTTACAGAGAGAAAAGGACTGGAGTTGCTAAAAAAAATTGAAGGGGATAATTATACACAAGATTATAATATGCAATTAAAAAAAACTTCAATCATCTCCATATTGTGTAAGAAAGTGGGTTTGTGGCATAAATTTTCAAAATTTTTCAGTTCAATTCTATACTCTATAAGTATAGACATAATCTATTCATTGTGGCATATGATTGTGGTGAAATACTACTAAGCCATAAGAAATTATGAGTTCAATGATTTTTGAAAAACATGGGTATATTTGCAGGACATAAGGAAGAGTAAATGAGCAAAACCAAGAGAATACTCTTTCCAGTAGCAGCAGTTTTGATTAAAGAACAACTTTGAATAAATAAGTAGTTTTTAACTGTTCTAAACACACAAATTAACTACAAAGGACAAATGAGTATACTATCTGCATCCAGAGAAAGAAAGAATAAATAGAAATAGATGTAGAAGGATTTTACATTGCATATATGTATATGAACATTTACACACATTTTGCAGCTAATGTTAGCCATCTCTAGGGTGGGTGGAAGGGAAAAGGGGAAAAGAAATTTCCAAAATAACTTTATTAAATAGTTAAAAGGAATAGCAAGGTGAACATAACAGATTAGTAGTTTTAAATGCCATCATTTGTTAAATAAACTATATTATGGAAATATTTTATTCCATAAATTAAAAATAAAATAAATAAAATATTTTTAAAACTAATATTTTCCTCAGAATTTCCTCAGAAAACTGTCACATTTTATTATGTCAGTTCTCTGAGTCCTTTAACAATTTAGATTTAGGATTCAAATCTTCCAGGTCCATCCAGAGGCTAACTAATGTAAGTCAAGCATTACTACAAGGTTAATGTAGAGGTTACATGTTCACATTTCTTTAGATGTCATTAATTTAGTTATTGACATTGAAAAAATCCAGTGAGGCTGCTAATAATTCAGCAGGCTGTACATATAAGTCTCAGGACAGAGGGTGTGGCAATAAGGAAGGATGTCATACAAAGAGAATGCAAAATGCAGGAGTTAGAAGCCTACTGGGGATACAGATGGGACAATGATTAGCTGAAAATGCATTTGAGATGTTTCCCAAAATCATCTTAAATGTTGACTATTTTTGGCTAACAGTTTGTTTCATAAAATAAGGGTTTTCCAAAATGTATAAACATGATAAAAGAATAATAATAAAAGTTAGCATGAATATAGTGCTTTACAGTTTGCAAAGCTTTAGAAATACTTCATTTGGATCATAAAAAAGGGAAAAGGACCTGCATGTACAAAAACATCTATAGTAACTCTGTTTTTTGTGGTGGCAAGGAATTGGAAATTGAAGGAATTTTCAAATTGTGGAATGGCTGAACAAGTTGAAAGTACTGTTGTACTATAAGAAATGATGAGCAGGTGGATTTCAGAAAAACCTGGAAAGATTATCTGAACTGATGCAAATGTAGTGAGAACTAAGAGAACACCCTGTACAGTAATAGCAACACTACAATAATCAACTATGATAAACTTACTCTTCTCAGCATTACAAGGATTCAAGGCAATTCCAAAAGACTCATGAAGGAAAATCCTAACCACTTTCAGAGGGAAAAAATCTATGAAATGTAAATGCAGATCAAAGTATACAATTTTCAATTTTTCTTGGATCTTTTTCATTCTCATTATTTTCCCCTTTGGTTCTGATTTTGGAGTTCACAAGATGACTGCATTGGAAATGTATTTAACACGATTAGATAGATAGATAGATAGATAGATAGATAGATAGATAGATAGATAGATTAGATATATTTAGATAGAGATAGAGATAGAGATAGAGATAGAGATAGAGATAGAGATAGAGATAGAGATAGAGGTATAGGTAGAGGTAGAGGTAGAGGTATAGATAGATAGATATAGATATAGATATAGATATAGATATAGATATAGATATAGATATAGATATAGATATAGATATAGATATAGGTATAGGTATAGGTATAGGTATAGGTATAGGTATAGGTATAGGTATAGGTATAGGTATAGATATAGATATAGATATAGATATAGATATAGATATAGATATAGATATAGATATAGATATAGATATAGATATAGATATAGATATAGATATAGATATAGATATAGATGATATAGATATAGATATAGATGTAGATATAGGTGTAGGTATAGATATAGGTATAGGTATAGGAATAGGTATAGGTATAGGTATAGGTATAGATACAGATATAGATATAGATATAGATATAGATATAGATATAGATATAGATATAGATATAGATATAGATATAGATATAGATATAGATATAGATATAGATATAGATATAGATATAGGAATATAGGTATAGATATAGATACAGATATAGATACAGATATAGATATAGATATAGATATAGATATAGATATAGATATAGATATAGATATAGGTATAGATATAGATATAGATATAGATATAGATATAGATATAGATGATATAGATATAGATATAGGTGTAGGTATAGATATAGGTATAGGTATAGGAATAGGTATAGGTATAGGTATAAGTATAGATATAGATATAGATGATATAGATATAGATATAGATATATATAGATATAGATATAGATATAGATATAGATATAGATATAGATATAGATATAAAACCTATAAAGAAGATTTGCTATCTTGTGGAAGGGACAGGAGTCAGAGGAATGGAGAAAAATTTGGTACTCAAAATCCTGTAAAAATGAATGTTGAAAAGCATCATAGCATGCAATTGGAAAAATAAATTTCTATTCATCTATAAAAACAATCTCATTTGATCCTTACAACAATGCTGGAAGGAATTTATTATTATCCTTACTTTACAAATGAGGAATCAGATGCAAACAGCTTAAATGACTTGCTCAGAACCATACAGAAATAAGTGTCTGAGGCTAGATTTGAACTCTGTTCTTCCTGGTTTCAAATCCAGCCTTCTATCCACTGTACTACTCAGCTACCTGAATAGAATATAAAAAGAACTCAAGCATTTTTTCCTCTAATAATAAAGCATGATATTGCCATACCTCTCTATAGCCTTCACTGACTCGATCCAGGTTGAGTGAATACACCAGATCCCTGCCTCCCACAAACAGTCGCTCTTGATATTCATCCAGCAACATCACTTGAAGGTCGAGATATCCAAAAGGACTATGAAAGATTGACGTCCTATTTAAATCCAAGAGCTCTGAAATACAACCAGGATATTTATGATAAATACAAAAGAGAAAAAAGCACTCCCTATGCTTACTCATTTCTTTTTATTTTGTTTTTTGACATTCAAAGAACTTGGTAGTAAAAGTTTCTTTTGATTAATGGATTTAGATATAAGTATAGATATCCTATATATTACAAAGTATTATTCTATTTTTCTAGATAACTATTTATTGACATACATACAATTGATTTAAATACATAGCACAACTGGTAATAATTTTCAAACATGCACAATAGAAAAAAGAAAAGAATAAAACTTGTTCATTAAGATTTTAAAGTGTGTAAGAAAAAAATGGTCTCTGTTTATATCCAGAGAAAGTGTGGAGGGGTCATTTTTATGGTCCTTACTCTAAAAGGGAAAGGGAATAAGCATCAATGGAAAAATCATGCAGTAATTTCTTCATTTGTCAGCCAGAAAATGCAACTCCTGATAGACCTCACCAAAAAAGTGCCCATTTAGATCCAGAGGAAAAACAATAGTGAAAAGACCTTTAAATTTTTGTTCAGAAAGTCAAATTTATATTCATATTGTTCTAAGTCTGGAAACTATCAGAATTGCTAATACTATGAGATAAAGTTCCGTATGTTAATGACTAGTGAAAAAGAAGGGGAGGGTATCTATTTTCTACCCCCCTTGATGATTGTGTTCAACTCTGGCTAATGTTAGCAGTGGATTGGGATTGGATAACTGGAACATTGCCACAAAATAGCTATGAATATATTTGCATACGTATATATGTACATGGAAACACGCACATATATGACTGCATAAATAAATATATATGACACATAATAGCATAGTGACTCCAGGGAAAGGGACCTATGACCATATTTGAAATATTATCAAAAAGCAATTCATTTCTAAAGCCACAAAGCCTTTTATTGCTTTTGTCACCACTGTCTTTTTTATTTTAAAGCTTCTGGTTTCTATTGTACTACTTCAGCATTTAATGAGAGTGGGGAATAAAGTCTAACAGCTTTTGGAGTTTTTGAGAAATGATACAAAAGTTTTTTTTCCTAATTTTAGGACAAAGAAATCTCAATATGTTGGTGATTTTCCAAGCTGTCAAATAGGAAGGTGGTGATTACATATTCTGACATACAACATAAGACTGAAAGCTGATAGAGATCTTAGAGGTCATCTTGCCCCATCTGCTTATTTTGCATCAAAGGACACTGAGGCTCAGGAATATTTAGTGAATTGACCAAGGTCCCACAGATATTAAGCATGAGAGCCAGAATTTAAACATAGCATTGTTGATTACAAATTGAATACTTTTTACAATATGCTATTTGCTTTATGAAATAAAATCAATAAAATCCAATAAAAATAATTGATTAAATCATTTGGATTTAGCATTATATAAAATATACTCTTTTCACAGACAAGACTGTAAAGGTGGATAATCTGAGAGGTGTGGAATCAGAAAGACCTGCCTAAATTCAAATTCTCCCCCCAGTCTTGCTTGGTTAACTATGTGACCCTAGTTCTGTCACTAAATCTCTTTTGGCTCTGAATACCTTACCTGTGAAATAGGTATAATAAAATAACCTCCTTCCCAGAATTGTTATGAAGATTAAATGAAGTAATTGATATAAAGCACTCTGTAAACTTTAAAGTACTATGTAAGTGCTAGCTATAAAAGAAGAATTATTATTAAGGAGACTTTAACTTTTCTATGCTTAAGATTTCTCTTTTTTTCCATTTTTCCTTAATTTTTCCTCTTTGTACTCCATTTGTCCTTCCTTTTTCCTGATTTCCCTCTTTATTTGCACTGCAGTCTCTATATTCTCCTAAAAATTAATGAAACCAAACATATGAAAACAAAATAAATTTAAAATTCAAAGAAGAGAAATCAAATAAGAAGAGAAAATAAATTTAAGACACTTATGAGAAGGAAATTGAGGCCCAGAAATAAAAGAATAGAAAGTAGACTCCCAGACAATTTCACTTGTTTTTTTTTCCTCTTTCTTAACTTCAGATTCAGAGAAAAAAAAGTCAATAATCAATCAACATCTATTAAGCACCTGCCATGTGCCAGACCCTCTAATAAGACCCAGGAATACAAATAAGAGGAAGAAAGATATTTAATGAAAAAGACTATACAGTCAAAAATAAACAAAGTAGAAATGAAGAATAACTGGAATTCTGAGTTCTCTACCGGGAAGTTTTGGGAGGACACTTTTGTTCTGCCCTTCAACCCTCCATCAGAGGGAAGAGTACAGAGGTCATATTGACCTATCAAAGCTGAAGCAATGTCCATGACAAAGAGACTTCTGGGGAGGAGCTAATTCTCTGGAAAACAAGATTTCAAGGAGCCAAAATGAAACAGAGTAGCTAACTGGAAAAAACAAAAGCAATAGATAGAGCACTGAACCTAGAGTCACAAAGACCTGAGTTCAAATACTATGTAGACACTGTGACTCTGGGCAAATCACTGGCTTGCTCAGTGATGGGGGTGAGGGGGAGAATAACAACACCTATCTCACAGGAATGTTGTAAGGACTAAATAAGATAATATTTTTTTAAATGCTTTGTAAAACTTAAGGAGTTATGAAAATGCTAGATATCATTACAGCTTTACAAATAGATTCAGATGATCCTCACCAAGAACAACAACTTAAGAGGTAGATGCTTTTATAATCATTTTAAAAATGAAGAAAATGAGGATGAGAAGAGTCTCAGACATGTGGTTTGTTTAAAATTACATAGGTAGGGGCGGCTAGGTGGCATGGTGGATAAAGCACAGGCCTTGGAGTCAGGAGTACCTAGGTTCAAATCTGGTCTCAGACACTTAATAATTACCTAGCTGTGTGGCCTTGGGCAAGCCACTTAATCCCATTTGCCTTGCAAAAACCTAAAAAAATTTAAAAAATAAAATAAAATTATTATAGGTAAAAAGTATCTGCAAAAGTATTAGAACAAAGTTTTCGATCAAAAAATCTAGTACTCTATCCACCATATCACCAGGCTCCTTCCCAAGAATGTCAGTTTTCAATATAGCACTAAGGCTACTTTGTAGATATAATTATTCTTTTTCCATAATTTCCCCAACCTTCTGAGACTGAGTGCTGTCTAAAAACTCTACTGCCAAAAGGCTTCAATCATTAGCATCACTGAGATAAATTGTCATCAATCATTTAATACAGTATTATGAAAGAGAATATGAGAATACATTTTGATGAGTAGAGGAAAGGCAAGAAAGCACTGAATGTCTGACTGGGGAAAACTTCATGGAAAAGGATAATGGAAAGAGCAAAAATGAGAAAGAGGAAATCCACAAATCTATTTATTAACAGTGTGAATTTAATGAAATCACTAAACTTAACTGAGTCTCTGGGAATGAAGGGCAACTTTTTAATTTATTAATTTATTAACTATCTTACCTGTTTTTTATGTATATAAATGAATTCAGCATTTATTTGTGGGGAAATCTTTGAGCTGAGCCTTGAAGTAAGCTAGTGATGCCAAGAGGTCAAGATGAATAGAGACACCATTCCAGTAAGAGGAAATAGCAAAGGCCTATAATATAATATTATGCCCCAAAAAATTAGCCTAGAAAGGTAGAACATTAAAGAGGGAAGGGACTTTGAAAAATCATCCTCCACAAAATTGCCAATGTCCCGTTTGAAAGGCTAAACATTTTGGTTCAGATTCTAGTTCTTAACATTTTGGACAAGTTTTTTCAATGCTCTGAGTATCTTTTCCCACATTTGTAAAATGAGATATTGGTTACTATGAACTTTGAGGCTCATTGCAAATTCTATGATCATTTTTTTTAATTGTCATGTTGATAGGGAGACCCTAACCTTCTTGAACAGGCAAGTAACATAATTTGAGCTTTGCTTTAGGGATCTCAATATGGCAGCTTTGTGGTTTACGATTTTCAAAGTCTTTTCCCACTTTAAAGACCTATGATTTAATGAACAATGAGAGGAAAATGAAACAAAAAAAATGTGCTTCACAGTTTTGCCTAAGCTTGGCCCAGACCTTTGCTTACCAAATAATTAAATTCTAGGTTTCCAATAATGTAAACAATTTAGAAAAGTTTTCTTCATTCACTATCATGTACACACATAGATATATGACCTTTGACCTCTTATTTCTCTCTTGTCTATAAGCATCTATGGTTTGATAGATGTCATCTATGGTATAACGTTAAGATACTGAATAGGAATAGGGATACTCCTATTTTAATATGCAAATATCTTCAATGTCGGATTTAAGAGAAGACAACTGGTTTCTCATATCTGCTAATTCATGTATAGATAAATTAAATAAAGAAATCCAATATCCCACAACTATATAGTTGGAAAAGAGGTTATTTTGATAGGTAAGCAATATCTTAATGTCATTGTGAATATACTTGTGATCCCATAGAGTTCCCCCAAAGAATCATTTAGAACACATAGGTGTCAGTACACTATATTTTAGAACACTGAGACTAGTAATTATCAGAGGCATAATTTGAAAACATTTTAAGAATTAAGCTAATTAGATTATCTTTTAGATCATTTATAGTTCTAAAATATATGAAAATAGTTTTATATCCCAATCCAATATTCTTTCTACTATTAAAAATTAATTTTCTCTAATGCCATAACTATTTAAAAACATGTAATCATTCATATGAACATGCATAATGATCAAAAGGGAAAGAGAATTCAAATGTATCTTCAAAAATATTGAAAAATACTGAGGAATTGATATTACAGAGAGACAGAGGCAGAGACAAAACCTACCCAGTGTTGAGAATATATTTTTAAGCAATGAAATAGTGATTTTCATGTCATACTTGACTCATTACTACTGGGAACAGTTCCCAAAATCTTCTATATTTACTTTATACTCAACAAAATTCAAACATCAGATTATGGGCTGCTTTTAAATTTTACTATGAGGAAGAAGTTAAGCAAGTTATATAATTCACTAATCTTATATCACAGTTGTCTGATAGCAAGTACTAATTTAATTGTCCATTCAGAATCATGCATTAATCAAATCTTCTCATTGTAATTTCTCATAATTTTTCCTACATGCATATTCTTACTCTTCAAATTAATTCATTAAATATTTTTTGAAGTTTACCTCATGCCTACTGTTATGGGAAAAATGATATTCCTGACTTCAAAGAATTTACAGTCTAATCAGGGAGTCAAGATATAAAATATGTAATAGTTAAGTAATGAGCCAAGGCAGTGCGTAACTGAAAGTGAATGAGTATGAGTGAGACAATATTAAATGAATGCAATAAAAGAAAAAAAAACATTATGAGCCAGTGTAGACAAAAGTTCATCAACAAAGAGTTAAGAGTTGAATTTGCTTTGAAGGATGACTGAAGTTGAGTGGAAGATGGGAGAAATGGGGCACAGAGGTGACTAGTAAAAAAAAAAAAAAAACTAAGAATACTATAAAAAAATCCAAAAGTGTCATCTGGGAATAAAAGACCTCTGTGCAATTCATGTAAACTGTCCATTATTCACAGAAGGAATGACATTCTTTCCTCTCTACTTATTGAAAACATCCTCTGTCTTCAAGGTTCAGTTCAGGTGCCACTTCTTCCAATAACCTTTGATTCCTCCATATTGAAGAAGATATTTTTTTATTCAAATTTCTTTTAAAACAAGATATCCCTCATGTTTGCCTTTATCACATTTTATCTCACATATTACTTCTTTGTGTCTTATGTTCTCTTTTAGAGAGTAGTATTGTGCCTAGGGACTCTTGTAGTTTCTTCTAATATTTTTAATACATAGAACTCTACTTCCATTCATACAGTTGGCGTTAAACAAATGTTGATTTAAACTTATTATTTTTAAGATACCTTGTCATATATACAGATGGAATTCAGTAAATTTTTGCAGAATTTGAATTCATTGTTTTTTTTATAAAACTTACAACATCAGTTCCAAAAAAGACGTAAGAATTGCATTTTAAGTAAAAAATATATGAAATTGAAAATGCAGGTTTCCAAATGACTCAGCTAAAAAGTCAGATTGAAGAAATTTAATTAATCAATTAAAGTGTTTTCTCAGTGAAACAAGATATTTCTTGTTCATGTGGATTTTTCTTCAGCAAGTCAAAATAGGCTTTCAAGATGAATTCAAATAATTGGAGAACTTTCTATTTTTCTTTGGCTTAGAAAGCAATTTGTCTTTTCTTTTTTCAAAAATAATTTTCTTATATGGTAGATTATGGAGAAATTTAGGAAATTTTCATTTCACCAGAAGCACATTTCTTGCTTTATTCAAAAGACAAAGAAAGAGAAGATATTTCTCTTTCCTAGCTCATGCAGCTACCTCCATCTACTCTCAGGAACCACTCAATCTCAAAGTCTTAAATCACTCCTAATGCTTTTAGCTCAAATCACAAACCAAGGAATCACTTGGAGCCTGGTGTCTACTCCACATACACCCCAAACAATGTCACTTACTTCCTTTTTCCTTTTTAGAGTTTTTGGCTAGTTGTATGAAAGGGACTAGGGAAATAGACAGGAACAATAGGACAAAAAGAAAGTCTAATCCCAGGTAATCTCCTAAAAATACAGTCCTAATAATGGACCTTGCTGACTCTATTTAAAACAAGCTTGCTCATCACTTCTTCCTTGGTTGTAGGGAGGGGAAAGGAGGAAAGAGTAAGTATGGAAGGGAAAGGATGAGTGTGGTAGGCAAAATAAATAAATAAATTGATTTGCACCAAAAGAAAATGGTTCAGAATTTTTCTAAAACAGGAATTTGTTATTTTGCTATAGGGCATACATTATTAGCAGTCAATGAAGATATACACTGAGGTTTAATTCTTTTCACTCTTTTGTTTTTTTTTTCTTTCCTAACCTGCTAGGGAAATATTTTTTTCTACAAATTGCCTTCATCAATATATTAGAAAAGTAACATCTTTCCTCAATTTAGTCTTTACATTTTGATATCAGGTCTCTTTCAATTTAAACAAACTAACAAGAAGCTTACTTTGTCCTTTGTTAAAGGCAACAGCAATGGATCACCATGGAGAGGAGATCCCCTTCCCCCACTGCAATGTCACTAACCTCCCCAATCTCCATTCCATTGTAAAGTAGGAGCTTTCTAAGGTTAATGCCTCAAATCTGTTTTTCTTTCATCTCTGAACCCATTTCTAGTTAAGTATTCAATATATGTTTTTAAAAATAAATCTATCAGCAAAATTTTCAATCGCAGTAAGAAATTTTAAAAAGTGAATTACTGAAATCAACTTTATTATTTTTTTAACCAATTGCCTAAAGATTCATCTTATTTTCTAAAATATTTCTGTAGAATGTATTTTAATGAATTTGACAAAGCAGATTGATGGCTTCTAATGGATTGTAATCCAGGCAAAAAAGTTGGGTTTTTAGAAACAATCAATTAACTTGTTTGTTTGGAGTGTAAATAGAGAATAACCCCTGAATTTGTTAAATGTTCTTCCTTGTTATGGACAATTGTGGCATTCCAACATTCTTGAGACACTTACTTTTTTGCCTTTCTCAAAGTCCAAAAAAAGTCTTTTTAACATTTAGATGCTTAAACCAATTTCAATGACAAAATGTTAATGTGAACAGTTAAAATAAATGAAAGAAAAGATTGGCCATTTAAATAGGTATGGGTTTTGGTTAGCTGACAAGAACAAAAAAATCATCATTGAAAATTTTCTCCTTTGTGATTAGTCACTAAAAGAGGATCTCTGTTCTTCCATATCCATGAGTTCATTTAAAAAAATTTTTTCCAATCTCTCATTGGAAGTTGAAATGCAGCCTGACAAAATAAATATGTCTAGGGAAAATATAGTAAATTGAACTCCAAAAATGAAAAGCATACATACATTTCAACTCATTAAATTTTACTCTATTTATTCCATTGACAAAGGAAGTCCAGGTCACCAAAAGTTCCTTCACTTCTATACTAATTACATCTGAGTCACAATAATAGAAAACATTTAATGTAATGCCAAAATCATGGCTATGGAACTTAAGTATCTGTGTGTCCTTGAGGAATCACTTAAAATTCTTGGATTTCACTTTCCTCATCTATATATAACAAAATGATTAGACTACATTAATTTTAAGGTCCCTTCAAATTCTACATCTATGATTTTCTACCTTGAAAATGTACAGGTGTTACACTTTTTTATTTAAGTCCCTTATACAGATTTTCTAACAAACTTTATAATGAGGACACACAAATTTCTTAGAACACAAACTCCTGAATCAAAGAAAACTTGAGTGATACATCTATATCATCTTTCCTAATGGAGGGACCAATTGATCAAATGTGATGCAATAGAGTTGGATACAGAAGGAATGAAAAGGTTTCATTCCTCTTTCTTTCATTTCATCCCTTTGCAAAAGGTGAAGGGTAAGAGGAAGCAGGTGAAAGTTAGAAGTTACAGAAAATGTTAAAGGTACAAAGCTACTTTTCGCAGAACACCACTAACTGAAAGTATATGGCACAGGGACCTAAAGCAACAAACTACTAGGAGGAAATAAGAATAAAGCCAGAAGTTTATCCAAGGCCATGGAAGAAAACAGAAATACAAGGGAACATTCTCCCTGGCAAGAAATCAATAATAGTTTGAAAATAAAAATGGCTTGTTATAGGAGATTCTCCCATATATATATAGTTATATAAGGATTCTCATAATGCCTTCACTAACATTTCCAACCTTCCATTTTGGTTACGAAGAAGCTTTTTCTCTTAGATTTCTGAATGATTGGAATTTATCAATGACCCTAAGAAGAAGAGGAATGAAACTGAACTGGTAGGAAATATAGATTGATTTGTTGCTGTAGAGTTCAATTCGGTTGTGAATAAATATATTCTGTTTTGATGAATACACTAGAAATGAGAAACTGTTTCAGTTTTAAAATGTGGTTAATGATAAAATATGCCAAAGAGAAACTCTGTGGTAACAAACCAGTTTGGGTATCAAAGGAAACAGTTTGACACTTGAATGATCCATAAACAACTTAACTTTATAAAGATGACAGATTTTTTTCCTAAATTGATACTTCCAGGCAGTATGTTAGTTAGGTATAGACAGCATGACATGATACAAGCATTTCTGAAACTAACAGTCAGTAGACAAAGATTCTCATTCCAGTTCTGGCACTCACCAAGCAACCTTGGGAAACCTCACTATACCTTTTTTAAGTCTTGGTTTCTTGAGATTTAAAATGGGGGATAATATTTGTCCAGCATACTTGTCTGAGTTGCTAAAACCTTAAAAGAAAAAAATCTATGTAAAACTATTTTGCAAATAGTCGTGGCCTTTCTAAAAGTTGACTTAACCATATTTGATGAAAGTGGTTTGAAAATGCATTATACATTTCCATTATAACTTTCCATTATTTTATTTATATGGTAGAAAACACTTAATTTTTTTCTGGATGACTGAAAACCCTAACTATGAACATCATTACTGGGTTTTATATTATATGTTTATGATTTATGATACTGGGATCAACTTATATGGTTGACAGGACTCTGAAGGTTGCTTTATTTTCAGCCACAAAAACATATATTTTCCAGTCTGCTACATATGTGCAAAACACTGTGCTATGAGGAATATCTCTGATTTCTTATATCAGTTAACTTGCTTTGGTAATTTTTTTTATTTTTTATTTTTTGCAAGGCAATGGGGTTAAAAGGATTGCCCAAGGCCACACAGCTAGGGAATTATTAAGTATCTGAGAGCAGATTTGAACTCAGGCACTCCTGACTCCAGGGCCTGTGCTCTATCCATTGAGCAACCTAGCTGCCCCTGGAGATTTTTACATATATAATAGCATGCTCTCCAATTTGGAACAATACCCTAAAGGCAATAAAACTATGCAAATATCCAAAACCTCTACTAGGTTTGTAACCTAAAGAGCTCATAATAAAAGGGAAAAGACCCATATTTACAAAAATACTTATGGCAACTCTTTTTGAAATAGCAAAGAATTAGAAATTGAAGAGATGCCCATCAATTGCAGAATGATTGAACAAGTTATGGTATAAAATGCTATGGAGTACTATTGTTCCATAAGAAATCATGAGTAGCCAGACTTCAGAAAATTTTAGAAAGACTTTCATGAGAGTGAGAGAGAGTGTAGTGAGTAGAACTAGGAGAATATTGTACCCATTAAAAACAACATTATGAGTTGATCAACTGTGATAGATTTGGCTCCTCTCAGTATTTCATCGATTAAGGACATTTGAGAGAACTGTTATGGAGAATGTCTTCCACATTCCAACACTATGGAGTCTGGATACAGAACAAAACATACTATGTTCATTTTTTAAAACTTCTTTTATTTTTTTCTTTCTTTTGTGTGGTTTTTAACCCTTTATTTCTAGTTCTTTTTTTACAACATGATGAATAGGAAAATATGTTAAACATAATTGTACATGTACAACCTATATTAAATTGCTCACTCCCATGACAAGAAGAAAGGGGAGAGTGATAGAAAAATATGGAACTCAAAAGTCTGCAGAAGGATAAATACTGAAATTTATCTTTGCATGCAATTGTAAAAAATTAAAATAAATTAAACTATAAAACAAAACTAAAAAATATTCTTAGCATACTCTCTACCTGGTCCAAATAAGAATGACTTTCTTTTAAAATAAAAGTCACAGACTTTTTTTCTAGGTTGTACTTAATAATATAATTATCTTCCCTCTGTCGATTCCCATATGACTTTGGCATCATTCTGAACACTCAATTTTATTTCAGAATCAATATATCTTTCAATTTTCTTAAAAGTTTTTACTTTTTCTCTGTCACTTGTTTTTTTGCTATTATTGCTGTTAGGTGTTGGAAGAAACATACTTTTTGTCATTTAAAATAATTCATTACCAAAGTTTTATACATTTTTCTACCCTCCCTCATCCTTCTCTGGAATCAGGACTTCAGAGTGTTCTTTAGTTTCGTTGTTTGGTTCTAATAGTCCACAAGTTTTATTTTTCATTTCATTCTCAGAGTTCAAGTGGCTGTTTCATACTCTGGCACTTGATTCCTCAGTTCTCCTTGTTCTTGCTTCTGCTCTTTCTTAGTTTACTATATCTATTTTTTCAGCTCTCTCTCTCTCTCTCTCTCTCTCTCTCTCTCTCTCTCTCTCTCTCTCTCTCTCCTGATTTTTATGTGAGAAAGTTATAGAAGTGGAAAATGAGCTGAATAAGATGGGTAAGGGCATTTTCTAGACCCAAATATTGATCCCTATTCAATTTCTGGATTGAATTGGGAGTAGTATCAATGCAGATTAAAGAGTGTGAAACAATTTAAAAAGATGGAAGAATAGAGTCTACACAGAAAAAACTTCCAAAGAATCAAAGAGAAAAGTTATAAGAAATTAAATGGAAAATTAAGAAAGTGGGAAAAAATGAAAGGTACAGTAAATTGTCAAAGTGATTTGGTGAATATGGCAAATTGCGTTAATATAAAGGTAAGTGAAATAAGGAGAATAAGACAATGAATTTATGTAGGATATTCAAGTTATTAAAAGGTGATAATCAGCTAAAAAACATTTTAAAAGTACTAAATCCTATTCATCAAAATCATTAGACAGAATGTGGCATTAAAACACTAGTAACAGGGAAAAAACCCTGAAAAATTTAGGGGTTTTTTGTTTTGCTTTTCTTTCTTTTTTTAAAAACAAGGCTGAACTTTTCAACCATTATAGAGGACAAGTGAATTGCCTTGCATTAGGTACATAATGCTTGTTCTTCTGCCATAGCCAAGAGACTGTTATTTTTATAGACCGAGTTCCCTATGAAAAGAGAAGACAAAGGAGCTCAAAGAATATCTCTACATACACCAAGTTATTAGAGACAATGAAATGTTTTTTTTTTTAAAAAAGTGAGGCATCATCTTTGAGAAAATAATAGACTTTGGAAGGTCAGGTTAGGATATTGGAGAGTTGAAAAGGTTATACAGAGAAAGAAAAAATAAAATAAAATTTTAATTGTTCACTTAAAGCTTAAAAAGAAAGATTGGAAATCTTCAAAATGAGTCAGATGTTCTCAAAGAAGAGAATAACATAAGCATGATGCTTTTTCCTTCATTCTCAAAGAAGACCATGACATAGATGAGGGTAGGCAGATACAACATTTTTTTTTGCAGAGTGGTGGGGTTGGGTGACTCGCCAAGAGTCACATGGCTGGGTGGTTATTGGGTGTCTGGGCTAGATTTGGGCATGGGTCCTCCTGGCTCTAGGGGCATTGTTCTGTCCACTGTACCATCTGGATGCCCCATAACACTCTTTTGAGGGGAGACAAAGTGAAAGAAGAGATAGAATAAAATAAATTGGAGTGCAGAGGAATACAATGGAGTTAGTAATAGCAAATGTGGGAACAAATATTGTAGCAACTTCTATGATGGATTTATGATAAAGAATGCAATCTATCCTAGAGACAGAGTTGATGGTATCTGAACATAGACATAAGTACATTTCCCCCCCCCCTTTTTCTCTCATTTTATTTTTCTGGAGGTTTCCATTCAAGGAAAGAATCCTCCCCCAGGGGAGAAGACTATATTTAGTTCTACAACAAGAATATTGTAGTAATGTGAAAATAAATAAAAGAAGATCATGAAGGTGATGCCATGGTAGGCACATGAATTAGACTTGAGTGAGGCAGTGCTATGCCAAGTCACCAACCTCCCTTTCTCCTCTAGAATCATCTGGGTCCAATGGCCAGATAGGAATCAGGATGACTGTAGATGAACCTGAATACAAAGCACTTAGGTTAAGTGTCTTGCCCAAGGTCATACAGCTAGAAAGTGTCTGAGGCTACATTAGAACTCCTTACCTCCTGACTCCAAGGCCATTGCTCTATCCACTGTAGCATCAACCTGCCCTATAGAAACAAAGTTGAAGAAATGTACTAGTTGGTGATTCCCTATTATAGGATGCTGAGACAGCTAGCTCAATGTTTACTTGATAACTACAAAAGAAAGGTTTATTGTTTCCCTTGAGGACCATGTTCAAGGTAAAACAGAGAACTTTCCAAGATTTATTAAATAAATCAGAAAACAATTATCCACTTTCAGTCATTCATGTTGGCACAAATATTAACTCTGAGAAAGAATCTATCAAATATTGCCAACAATGACAATGTCTTGAATAAGAAATTGAAAGTATTGAATTCTGCTCTTGTTATGTTTCCTTCCAATGATGAAGTCTTGATAAAGAAACTGAAGAAAACAGAAGTATATGGTATATTTTCATCAATGTTATCAACTGCAAGCAAAGGATGAGAAAAGAACATCTGATTATTTAGAAAGAACAGCTGGATAAGAATTATAGTACATAAGAATAAGGTTAGAATTTTTGAACCATGGCTAAAAATATAGGGAACTGGATTTTCAAATTGTAATATTATTAACAGGAGTCATTAATTTCATAGACCCCCAAATCTTTGTATTTAAGGAATGCTAAATATAAATAATATTTCAGAGAAGGATCTACTGATCACATTGCATTGTGCTGGAGTTGTGCAAAAAGATATAGAAACCTTTCCTACCTATTTCTGTCTCTTTTCCCCACCATATAAATAAATGGTGCAGGGAAAAAGAAAGCCCAGATAAAGAATGACACAAAGAATAGTTTAAAAAGAAGTGCAAATTTAAATAACCGTGTAGTTCTACTTCCCATCCAACATTTTTTGCAAAAATGAAATAAAGGAAATGACTTTTTGAGTTGGGTTATTTGGAGGATAAACACACTGGTGCAGTGTTGCTGGAGTTGCAAAGAGATGATGTGATGATATTTGTCCTTAGAACTTGAAGAGATGTAGCTATTTTGGAAAGCAATTGCAAATTATAACTTCAAATTTACTAAGCTGTGAAAACCCTAAAAACCAGTAATACTAAATACTAGGCTTTTAGCCTCCCTCCGTTCCCATAAAAGTTAAAAGACAGAAGAAGATGGATCTGTACACAAATATCAAAGAAGCACTTTCATTTATAGGAACGAATTGGAAACACCTTGAGCACCCATCAAATTATGGTATTTAAATTTAATGGAAATATTAGTGAAATATTTGGATATTATATATTATATATAATTAATTATAATAGATATATATTAAAGAAATGCTGAAAGGGATTTATTCAGAGAAAATCAGAAAAACTTTTATGAAATGGTGAAGAGAGCAGAAACAGAAAAATAATCTCTATATTAATGACAGCATTGTAAGTGACAAATTTGAAAAGACTAATAACTGCAATGCTAATTATATTTCCAGAAAACTGAAGCTGACATATTTCTCATTTGTTTGTGGCAAGGTGATGGACTGTAGGTGCATATTGAGACACATAATTACAAAATCAATCCAACAAAGAACAATTTATGTTTGTAAAATTCTGCTTATGAATGATACATTAACATATAAAAAAGGTGCTACCAAGACTCTATATGCCTCAGCCATCAAAAATAGAATCTTTCTCCAAAAGCATTTGATGATATTACCTTCTTTTTACTTCAGAATATGAAAGGGCTATGACCTTTTCCCTCTTGTTAATTGGTTCACATATTCATTATCTTTGCTGCTTAATTTAATAGATCTCTTTCTCTCTTTTTTTTACTTCACATTTGGAATCTTACAAATGGAATTTCCTGGAAGGATCAATTAAATACATTTAACTGTTAATTTATAAACTTGAATCCTCTTCACTTTTCTGTTATTTCTTCTTGATAGTGGGTGAGGGTTTTTCCCTTACTTTTCTGTTTTTTAATCTTTTGCAAAGAGAGTGACAGAGCTGTTAATTTCCAGACAGGTGTAGAGCTTGATGTGACATTATAAAGTTAAGAGTGAACAACCTTTGCACTCTCCTTTGGTGACCTCTCATAAAAATCTTCAGTGCCGTCTTTAAGTTTTTCAGAAATATAGCCTTCTCTCAGCCCATATAATTTAATCTCAGAGAACATTCTTTCTAAGAAGATGGATTCCAGATGTATACTTTAAGAACTGCAGCTTCAAACCTGACATAATGAATATGCTAAAAAGACAAGGTGGAACTAAAAAAGAAGACCAGTTTAGCATTATATTTCCAAATTGAATTATTAATTTTATTCCCTATCCAATAATTACATAAAGGATACTATAACAACTATTAATACAGGACATCATACTATTCTAAAATTTTTAAGTTCCATTAAACTAGTCAAAGACTTATCTCTTTATCCACCAACTGAAAAGTTCTATCACCAAATGTGTCCTTGAATGTAAAACATAGATTGAATTACATTTGCTTATACAAAGAGGCTTGACAGTGGAACACTAGCCAGTCCTACGGAAGCTGTTTCTCCCTTAGAATTTATACAAGTGAAACAGTAGCAAATCTTAGATAAATAAATAAACAACAGTAACTCAATGAGTAAGTGAGGCCATTTCAAAGATTCACCTTAGGTAGGTATAATTGAGTGAATAGAAAATAGTATAACAATCCACTTAATTATGCTCTTTTCTATTAAAATATTTTAAAAGATATTCTAAACCATTACTTCAGTATGATTACTATTTTCCCCCTGTAAATACAATTTTAAAAATATGTAACAACTACATTCAATTCAACTTTGATTGAATCATAGTGCTAGAAGAGGATTAAAGGATCTGGTCATACTTCTCTAAAGGGGTGGAAACAAGAGACCAAGGCCACACTTCTGGTTAGGGCCAGAGCTGGGATTAAAATTCCAGATTGCTGATAACAAACCACATGGTATTTGGTTGCTAAATATAATTGTGACATTGCCTTTAATTTCAGGAAAGTTTTTACTTTTTATAAAAAGATTGGAGGTGGAGATGCTGGAGGGAAAGACATGGAACAAGCATGTTAAAACTATCCACTAGGAGCCAGACCACTCTATTAAAACACTGTTTAAGTTGATCTTCACATTAATAGAGTGAGATACATACTAATATTATGCCTATTTTACAGGAAGAAGAAACTGAGACAAAGAGAGGTAATGAGACTTGTTCCAATTTGCATGATGGTATCTAAGACTGGATCACATAATGAAAAACTTCAAACATTATGACTATTTGTCCAAAACTTTCTGGTTTTCCATAGGCTCTTTAAATAGAATACTCAATTAAAATATATTATTAAATATTTAATATTAATTTATACTTATTTTGAGTGTAGGGACTGTGTCTGGTTTCATCTTTATATGCCTAACTACTAGTACTATGGAGTAGCTAGGTAATGTAAAGAATAGTATTGGATTTGGAGGCAGGAAGACCTAAATACAAATCTGGCTTCAGACAGTTTCCACTTGTGTGATTCTAGACAAGTCACTTAACCTTGTTTGCTTCAGTTTTTATCTGTAAAATGAGCTGAGGAAGGAAATGGCAAACCACTCCATGAAGAGTCATTTACAACTGAAAAAAAGAAGAGATTGAATACACACACACACACACACACACACACACACACACACACACACACACACACACACACACACACACACACACACACACACATACACAGAGACATCCTCAGTCCCAAGACTTTTAAGTAGCACATGCTTAAATGAAACATGAGCAAATAATTATTGAATCTGACTAAATTAATTAACAGTAGTCATTACTCACTGATTAGTTAGCTGAGAAAATTTATAGGTTTTAAGTTAAAGCATTGGATTACTAAATTTCTCTATCCTTTGATATTTCTCCTTATATTAGAAACAATAACAAACAAAAAAAATGTTTTCACTACTCCTCTATTGCTTAGACACTATAAACCTCTTTCCTGAAAACAATACATTGCCTTAGTGAGAAAAGTACTAATTTTAATATAACTCCCTTCTTCCTTTATCAAGAATTAGTTAAGCCCTGTATTAAAAAAATAAATTGGTATTGATAGATGAATTTTTCGAAGATGGCAAAGTATTAGGACCTAGATCAGTTAGATCCCTTCTAATATTCCAGTAAAGCTCTAAAAATTAGCCAGAAAGAAAAGTTACATATAAAACCAAATAAAGTCATTCTATCCTCTCTAGAATTGTACAAAAAAAAAAGTTGCCAGAATCCTGCAGAAGGTTTGAGCAGAGACAAGACAGCATAAGCACATGATTAAGTGTGTAGAAGTTTGGTGCCATAGCAGGAAAGAGCCAGAGCAATATGCAGACAGCAACACCAAACCAAGCATTTAGAAAAGCTTGGAGCACAGTGTGAGAGAAGAGGAGACAATTCAGGTAAAATGTGGGCCTAGTTAGCCAGAAAACTTAGAATCAAAGATATACTATCCCAGCAATCAAAAATATGAGAATAGAGTTTACACCAAGCAGACGTCTCCTATTCATAAAGTGAGACTCTGAAGATATAAATAACCTGAAAAAAAAGCAAAAACAAGCAAACAAAGCAAAATTCAATACAATAAATAACTCCTTTGGTCTGAGAAAAGCCCCAGGTTTGCCCTTAGATGGTACAAAAGAAGGGATTAATTATACAAGTCGCAGTTGAACCTCAGAAAAAGGGCCATATGATAAATAATAGTATCAAAAAGAAAAGAAGAAAAGACATAAAATGGAACAGCTACAGAAGAAAGAATGGGAAGGAGAATGAAGAATTGAATACCTTAGAACAGATAGTGTTAGATCTTACTTAGGAAATGAACAATTAAAATTAGCATGTGCCAAACAAAAAAATAGCAATTTCAAGAAATAAGAAAAGTTGAAACAAAATTTAAAAAAAATAAAATTAAGGTATATCATTAAAACATGGCTTAGAAAGCAAAATATGGAAAGACAAATTAAGAATCATCTACCTGAAAATCATGACCATAAATAGTTGGATATGTATTACAAGAAAATAAAAATTGTCCAGAACACTAAGAACCTAACACAAATTGAAAATAGAAATAATACAGGTGGTAATTTCATAAAAGAAATCCCTCCAAATGAAAGTAAACCATAATCAAAATTCAGAGCTTCAACCTCAAAGGAGAGAGAGAGAGAGAGAGAGAGAGAGAGAGAGAGAGAGAGAGAGAGAGAGAGAGAGAACTAGGTTTAAACCTATCTGATACAAGTGAGGGAAAGAAGAAAAAAGAGACCTTTGTTGAAATAAAGGATTTTCAAACATTACTATTGAAAAGAATAGAACTGAATAAATATTTTCTTTTTTAAAAATTATTTTAGGCAATGGGGTTACACAGCTAGGCAATTATTAAGTGTCTGAGGTCACATTTGAACTCAGGTCCTCCTGACTCCAGGGCTGGTGCTCTATCCATTGTACTACCTTGTTCCCCCCGAATAAATATTTTCAAATGGAAAACTAGTAAATAAATTTGTATTGATATCAATTTTATCAATTTCTCAATATTTTACTCCACCTTCACAGAAATCTATCTCTAATAACCTAGAATAAAATATAAAGGGAAAAAATTCAGGAAAATCAATCATTATGTCAACAGAGTTGATAATATAATTTCCACATCTATATCCCCCCAATTTTGAAAAAAGAAGATGGTAGGGATGTTAAAACCCATAGTTTGATAACCTGTTTAGCTAACTTATGTCTTAAAAGAGACCTGATTTGAACTCAAGTTATCCTGACCCCAGGGCTGGTACTCTATCTACTGTGCCACTCAGCTTCCTCCCCCCCCAATAATCATTCTTAGCTATCAAAAAACCCCCAAATTTCACAAAATCAAAGAAATTATGACTTCATTTCTCTTTATATAATTTATGTTATATGGTAGATATTATGTTATATGTTAACATCAATTTTTAGCTAATCAAAATTTAGCTAATTTTAGCTATATTTTATATAAATACATATATGTACATGTTATCTCTCAAAGTTCCTTTGCTTGTGTTTTATTCAGCCTAATTTTTTGTTGTACCAGAAGGCACAAGGCACTCTTAAAAAAAGTCAATCTAATACTATTTTATTTTTAATATTCTTCCAATACTAAACTTCGAATACCAAATTCTCTCCATCATTCCTAGCACCTACCAAATCCAGTGAGAAAACAAACAATATATCAATTATACATTTGAAATCAGAGGAAACATAATTGAGCCATAAATTTAAGTCATATTTTAAAAATAAGACAAATGACTTTGCATTCAAAGTTCAGCATTTTTTCATCATGAATCCTTTAGAACTGACTTGGATCATTTTGCTGATCAGAGTAGTCACATATTTCACAGTTGATCATCATTACAACATTGCTATAACCATGTACATTAACCTTCCTGTTCTACTCACATCTCTTGGCATCAGTTTGAATAGATCATGCCCTGTTTTACTGACCAACACCACACTTTGTTATTTCTCATAGCACAAGGTACTCCATTATGATCATGTCATTTTCTTCATCCATCCCTCAATTCAGGAGCATCTCTTCAATTTCCAATTCTCTGTCACCACAAAAAAGCCACTATAAAATTTTAGTACATAAAGGTCCTTTTATAATTTCTTTGATTTTTTGTATGTTTACGGATGTAATAGTGGTATTTCTAAGTCAAAAGGTAAGATTAGTTTTATACCCTTTAGTCCTAATTCCAAAATGTTTTCCAGAATGGTTGGATAAGTTAATTACTCTATCTAAAATTCATTAATGTACCTATTTTTCCATTGTTCCCTTCAATATTTTAATTTCTAATAAATGTGAGGTGGTACTACAGAATTGTCCTAATTTGCCTTTTTAGTCAAGTTAGAATATTTTTCATATAAATATAGATAGTTTGATTTCTTCATCTGAAAACTGCTTTTCTATATCCAGTAACCACTTATCAATTGGCAATGCCTCTTATTTAAAATAATATGACTCAAAGTCCAAATTAAACATTTATTTCAGAGAAAATTGCTGTAAAAAATTTTGAAATACCTAATTGTAAACATTTTTGGATAATGATTTCTAATGAATTCTGCCGTCTGCTTATGTTTTATGGATGACCTTATCCTGTTCACAGAGTATAATTACTATGTCTCTCAAACCCATTTTCTTGTTTCTTTTTCTTTTTATCCTGTCCCTCCTTAAAAATAAATAAATTTTGCTTCCCTTAATTTGTCCTCTTTTTTATTATCCCTGATGCTTTATTTTATCCTTTTCTCCTATTTCCCTACTGAATAAGTTACATACACAACTAAGTGTGTGTATATATATATATATATATATATATATATATATATATACATATATATATATTCTTTTCACTTTGAACCAATTGTGATGAGAGGTTCAAGTATTGCCCATCACCTCCCTTCATTATTCTTTTCAATGTAAAAATTCTTCCTTATGTGCCTCTTTTTTTAGTAAAAAAAAAAAAATCTCCATTCTACCTCTCCATTCTTCTTTCTCCTAGTACATTACTATTTTCCACCCATTCATTTGGTGTAGAACATTCAAACAAAATCCATTCACATTTTTGCCCTCTGCCTATGCAAACTTCTTTTAATTATCCTGATACTCATAAAGTTCTTAGACTTTATAAGTATCATCTTTCCAAAAAGAAAGATAATAAGTTTAATTTTACTAAGACCCATGATTATTCTTTCATATTTACCTTTTTATGATTCTCTTGAGCCTTGTGTCTGTATGGAAAATTTTCTTTTCAGTTTTGGTCTTTCTTTTTCAAGAATGGTTGAAAAATCATCTTTGTGATTAAATATTTTATCTCATAAAGGATATATATGTATATATATATATACATATATGTATATATGTATATGTGTAAATTTGATGGGTATGGGTTTTTTGTTTATTTTTAGGTTTTTGCAAGGCAAATGGGATTAAGTGGCTTGCCCAAGGCCACACAGCTAGGTAATTATTAAGTGTCTGAGACCCGATTTGAACCCAGGTACTCCTGACTCCAGGGTCGGTGCTTTATCCACTGTGTATGGGTAGGTTTTTAATAAGGAAATCCACTAAATATTGTTTGGTGCTAACTGTGACGTCATGATATTTGAATTATTTCTTTCTGACTGCTTGAAGCATTTTCTCTTTGATCTGGGAGTTTTGGAATTTTGCTATATTATTCTTATAAGTTTTCATTTTACTTCCCTTCCAGGAGATGATTGGTGGATTCTTTCTATTTGTGTTTTATTCTGTGGATCTAAATTATCACAGCAATTTTCCTTGATAATTTCTTGACTATGATATTTAGACTGTTTCTTTGATCATAGGTTTCAAGAAGTCCAATAATTCTTTTTTTTTTTTTTTTGCAAGGCAATGCGGTTAAGTGGCTTGCCCAAGGCCATACAGCTATGTAATTATTAAGTGTCTGAGGCTGGATTTGAACTCAAGATACTCCTGATTCCAGGGCAGGTGCCCTATACACTGTGCCACCTAGCTGCCCCAAGTCCAATAATTCTTAAATTACCTCTCCTGAATCTAATTTCTAGGTCAGTTGTTTTTCTGATGAGATATTTTCCATTTTCTTCTCTTTATCATTCTTTTGACTTGTGCTTTATTGTTTCTTGATGTCTCATTAAGTCATTAGCTTCCACATGCCCATTTAAATAATTATTTTCTTCAGTGAGATTTTGTACTTCATTTTCCATTTCATCAATTCTGTTTTTAACAAGTTATTTGCTTCAATATTTTGGGTCTTTTTTACAAAGCCACCAATTCTCTTTTCACTATTTTCTTGCATTTTTTCTCATTTCTTTTTCCAATTTTTCCTTTACTAGTCATAGTGCTTTCTTTATATCTTCTGGGAATTCTTGTTGGGCTTTGATCCAATTATCACTTTACTTTGAAGCTCTGTGCTGTTGTAATGTGTTGAGTTCTTAGTTTATTTCTGCCAGGGTAGTAGCTTTTTATGGTCAAATCTTTTGTTACACTTTTATTATTGTTTGTTCATTGTTCCAGTCTGTTTCTTGACTTTGGGCTTTGTTAAAGTTGAGTTCACTTCACTTGAGGGTAGGTGAGGCACTAAGTTTCAATATTTTTCATGTTATTGGTTTCAGAGATAGTATCTGTAAACTTTTGTTACTCTCAAGGTGATGTAATTCTGAATGAAGTATGATAACTTCCCTTCTGGTCTATATTCTGGTCTTTATTCTGAAAGGCATTCTGATATTTGAAGTCACAAGTACAGGTGCTTTTTTTGACTTGGAATTGTGTTCAGGGCTCTCTCCCCCTTTTGATTGAAACTCAAATGCTCCTCTTTGCCCTAGAACTATGACTCAAAACTTCCAGTCAGTACTAGCTATAGTCATGCCAGCAAAAGACCCCTTGAATCTCTTTCTGACCAGCTGCCTGCCCTTTTTAGTATCTCTGAGATGAGATAAAATTAAGCCTGATGATGTTACTGCCCCTTGTATGGGTTCTATACAATTTCTACCTGCCACCTCCTAAGTTTTCCTAGTTCAGAAAATATGTTATTCTGACTCTTTTGGGGGAAGGGTGATTTGCTGCAGCAAAATTTGTTTGAGATGTTATTTTAAGTTGTTTGAAGAATGTTGAAAGTGTTTAGTTAGGTTGCTTCTAATTCTGCCATCTGGGTTCTACTCCTTACACAATACATTCTTCAAAATGTATAAGGAATAACCAACCATATGTCTTCTGAGTAAGGAAGTTGAAAGGATGAGGAAGGGTGGAAATATGAAACAGAGAAAAGTAAACAAAAATGAAAAAAGTTAAAGGAAACTCTCTTATCCCTTAATCATTTTATACCTCTGGCAGACTTCTATATACACTTACTATTCCACTCTGAGCCTATAACATGTCATTGATTAGATGTTATTCCTAATGCTTTGCGCAGTGAAATTGCCCATAAAGGGGTACTAGTTATGTTCCATGGCTATGATGATCATTCTCTAATTGGTTGACTTTTTTCCTCCTGGCAGGTAGAGTGGTCTGGCCCTATGATCTGTTCTGAATTGGGTACAAACTCTGGGGAAATGCTTCATCTTCACAATATAGACTTGGACAGTTGCCTATAATACACCTTATTTTTGCCAAAAATAGAACTTCAACCCAGGACTTACTGGCCCCAAAGACAAATGTTATCCACCACAACAAATTTCTTCCAAGTTACTAGGGAAAAATGAATATGAACTTATTGTTTTAAAATACTTTCAGATGAAGTATTTTTTTCTTTCATAATAGTGACAAGCTTCATGGCTAGGGGAAGCAATAGACTAAACATATTTTAACCTTACTGCAGAATGTATACATCAAAGAAAGAGGAAAATATGGTTTAGAAAATACAGTTGGGAGAAGAACTGACAAGTTTGACAATAACTTAAAAAAATCACAAAGCAGTTAGCTAATCCCAAACTCAAGTCATTCTGGAGCAAAAAGGATAGTTGATAGATTTGTGATTTCATTGGTATAAGGGAACTCTGAGTAAGAAACTTCCTCTAGCAGTTCATGTCAGTACTTCTCAGCAAATCAGTGTTTTAGAAAATTGTCTAGAGCTTCAATGTTTCAGAGATATGCCATGTTCACAATGCAAGTAAGAATCCTCTTAGATCCGAAGCCAACTTCCTGGCCTTTATTGTACTTCCTCTCTATACAATAAGAAAGATAATAAATTCAAGTCCAGAGCTGGAAGGAAACTAAGAAGTCATCTAGTTTACAACCCTTTCACTTTACCAAAACAGGAAACTGAAGTGAAGGGGGTTTGAATAACTTAACCAAGGTTACCCCCAAAATGATGGAGGTAGCATTTGAGTCCAGGTCTTCCAACACCATATGTTCAGTTCTCTTTCCCCTGAATCATAGCTCCTATCATGGAGTTCTTGAAAGTAGGGGTTTTTTTTAGTTTTTGTTTTTTTTAACTGTCCTCAGAAAATATATATTAGATTCATTAAAATTAAATAATTTCAGCCAAAAATATACCAAATCATTTACCAATATCATATTCTTTTAATACTAACATAAAATGACAGAAAAAAGTGTTTATTCAATGTTTATAAGAGGAAAGTAAATATGTGTTGTCAAACTCATGTTAGCCTTCAAATAACAGAACAGCTCTGGATACACCTCCCAAATAGGAATAATTTAAAGGCTGAAATCCAAGACCAATTATTCCTGAATTAAAAATGCTACAACTCTGTCAATCATCTGCCCAAAAACCAATCATATCCATAGATGTCATCATTCTGACCAGCTGAATGACTTGGATAAAGTGGACCAGTATGTATCTCCCTTCTCCAGAGACCCCACCTATTTCTTTCAAAACAGAAGATTATGCACAGGTAACTAACCATCCATCATCAAGTCACAAAATGATCTCACAAATGCTTGGATCATTCTGACAAGGTTATTGCCCTTGACTGGAAAAATTCCATATAAAATTGGGAACAGGAGGTTGATTTTATTTTTCTGCCATGACCAGGAACAGGGTACCTCTGCCTCCGCAAGTGAACTAATGCATTAGCAATTCCATTTAGCCTTCCTGACCTGCACCCAGTCATCAAAGTAATGATATATTTAAGAACAGCAGCTTGCAATTCGAAGTCATTTCTTTAGGACACTTATGTTTTAGTCACTTCTAGGATTTATTGCCTAACAAGAGACAAGTCAGGGGGAAATACCAGCTTTTAAACTCTTGCACATTTTCCTAATGCTTTTAATAAAAGCATTAAGAAAGTGAAAAAGGATGTTGACAATTAAAAGTGGTATCATGAAATGATCATTTGGGTTACAATCTATGTGGGAAAATATAATATAGATTAATAGACACTACACTGAGGGAGTTAAAAGCTGTCAGTTCCCAGCTTGTTTTTACAAGGTATAATGGTTTCCAGTCACCAGAAAGCAGAGGTTTCTTTTGGATTTCATATGTAAGAATAATAAACACTAGTGCCACACCTATAGCCTTCAAATACTACAGAGCTGCTATGGTGAGTAGCACAAAGGACTTCCTCAAATTAATGGAACTTAAGCCATTTGATTTATAATAAAATCATCCCTCCCTTCCATTAACTGCATTAACTGGTAACATATTAAAATACAAATTTCAGAGCAGAAGTTATAACTGGCTGTAATGTCAATCCCAATAAAGAGACTTCTTCAGTTGCATAATTTATTAGTTTAACATTTATAGAGCAACTGTAGAGTATATCATTTAGTTTGCACTGTTTGGAAACTAATTTTCTTTGTTCATAACTTGTGACAAAGTGATTCCACTACAGGATATCTATGTATTTATTCATTTCTGCATATATAATGTATTTGTGCATAATTTGTACATCTATGTATTTTTCTGTCTATCTAGAGTATGTACTTCATGGAGGTTGGTGACAAAGAAAAGTCTCACCTACCAATCAGTCAATCACCTAGGAACTGTTAGATCCTGGACATATGGCTAAGCATTAGTGTTAACAAATAAACATACAAATAAAGAAGACAAGTACATACAAGTATATGTATATGCATATATGTTTGATACATATATGCAGATATATAATAAGAATAAAGAAAACAAATACAAATTAAAGGATTGTCAAATATGAGGTTTCGGGGGGAGGAAGAGTACTTGCAACTGGCGAAATCATAAAAAATTTAATTTAGAAAGTAGTGTTTAAGACATGTTTCAAAAGAAGACAGGGATTCAAACCATATTCATACCAGTGTTGTTTATGAGAGTTGAGAATGAAAGCAAAGTGAGTACTCATAAGTTAAGGAATATTTGAACACACTGTGGCAGAATTGTAATGGAAATTATTATACAATAGAAAATGATGAATTTTAAAAATTCAAGCAAACCTAAGGATATTAGATTAACTGATAAAAAGCAAAGTAAGCAGAATCAAGCAAAACATTATTCATAAAGACTACAATAATAAAAAGCACTAAATTAACATTCAAACATATCAGAATTCCAATTAATTTAATGACTTCAAAGAAATGATGGAATATAACTCATTGCTCCATGGGGAAAGGTGAATGAATATATGAATAAATGGATGGATGGATGGATGGATGGATGGATGGATGGATGGATGGATAAATGAATCAATATATATCTATATCTATATCTATATCTATATCTATATCTATATCTATATATATATATATATATGAAACACTTATTGAGGTTTATTTTCTACAAAGCATTGAGCTACTGGACACTGAGATACTAAATGATGCATATGATGTCAATTGCTGTCATTAGATTGGGTTTCTTTGCATAACTTCTTAGTTGATTTGTTATAGGAGAAGACTATTGTTAAGGCAAGGGTACTGGGAATTAACAACTGTGTGAAAAATAAGTTCAATGAAATATTTTTAAGGAAAACAAATTATCTTCAGTAAATTAAGCCATAAATAAAATTTATGAATGTGTCTTTTGAAAATAATAGCTGTTTCTTTTAGTATATTATTGGTAATTTGAACTAGATTTTAAAATGTTATTCAATTTAAATTCAAAATGTTAATCAACTAATATGTTAAATTATCTATCTTTGACAATCATGACTATTATTTGTGTCTCTATTAATAAAAATAGGAAAACCAGAAAAGTCAATCAAGGTCGGATTGGGTAGGCTTCTTGTCCACAAACACAAACCCTCATCAACAACCAGACATGCTGACCACTGCAACTTCGTTATCTTTGATTTTTTTTAAAGGGACCTGAACTCTCCCTAGTAAAATGCAGTACTCTATGGAACAGTAACAAGCCCTTATATTCTGACATTTTAGATGATAAACTGAAGTACAACAAGAATTATCACAACTAAGAACAGGACTGCTCTTTAGCAGGAAGATGCCAAGTGGGAAATACAGGTTGACAAGTTCCTGTTTTCATGTTCTGATTCAATGTCATTATAAAAGAGTAAAAGTAGGATAAATTTGCTATCTTTGACTAAAATTACACTTTTGCATAGGCATACCAAAGTCTAACATATAGTTATAAAATCAAATATTTTAGTCCACAATTTTAAAATTAGAAGCAGGTAAATAGGACAGTTAAGGCATCTTACATACTTAATATAGTCATGTGAATATACTATAAAGTTTAGAGAAGCATCATAGGAAGACAAAATTATGTGTAATACTGGGATCAGGCCTCATTTATTTGAGGGTATCCCTCTCATTAAGAGACAGCAGTTCAGAAAAGTAATCTGAACCTAAGGATCCATTCATTGTTTCATAATCATTTTCGATCTTTTCTAACTCTTCATTACCCTATTTCGGTTTCTCTTGGCAGACAATGGAAAAGTTTGCCATTTCCTTCTCCAGCTCATTTTATAGATGAAAAAACTGAGGCAAAAAGGATTTTACTTTCCCAGGTTAACAAAGCTATCAAGCGTCTGAGAACAGTTTTGAACTTAGGAAGACGAGTTGTACTGACTCCAAGTTGGGGGCTTTATTGACTCTTCCACCTAGTTATATTCATATGCTCATGGACTAGCACTATTTAGGGGGAATAAATAATCCAGTCTAGTATTTCCTGAGGAACAGTCAGAAACTAATGGGCAAGATTACAGAGATAGTTTAATCATACCACCCCATGATTTGAATTTAGACAAATAGATGTGAACACACAAGCTTACATCAGCAACATTTTCACCCTAAGGAATATGCTTGATACTAGGACAGTATTTTATAATTGTTAACAAAGCAGCAAGAACACAGGTCTGAGTCAATACACCTGAGTACTGAGACTTGATCTTCTATTTATTTGTTCACGCAAATTATTTAATTTAATTTAATGTGGAAATTAATTCAAAATGATGTGTTAATATTCAAATAATTTACTATTTTAAATTATTACTAAATTTAACTTCAAGACCACATTAATCTATATTTAACATTAATTACAAGGCTACATTTAGATCTTTTACATAAAAAAATAGAACGTCAAATGATTTTTATTGACTTGTGAGCTATTTGAACCAAAAAAATATTGGGGAGGTTGATCTTAGAAATAAAGAGAGGATCATATGACATAATAATATCAAAATAGATAAAAGATTTAGACAAAAGGAGTGACACCATAGATAAATTAATAGACCAAGAAATACTTTATTTACCAGATCTATGGAAAGGATTAGAGCCCATTATAAACTGTAAAGTGAATGATTTTGACTATATTAAATTAAAAAGTTTTTGCACTAAAACCAATGTTGCTAAAATTAGAAGAAAAGCAGAAAACTGGGAAACAATCTACACAATTAGGAATCCTGAGAAAGGTCTCATTTCTAAAATACACAGAGAAGTGCATCAAATTTATGAGGTTCCAAGTCTTCCCCAACTGATAATTGGTCAAAGGATATGAACAGACCATTTTAAAATGAAGAAATTAAAGCTATATATAATGATATGAAAAAATGCTCCAAATCACTATTGATTAGAGAAATGCAAATTAAAACAGCAATGAGGCATCATCTCACACCTATCAGATTGGTTGAGATGAAAGAAAGGGAAAATAATCATTGCTGGAGAGGTTGTGGGAGGATTGGAAGATTAATGTGCTGCTGGTGGAGTTGTGAATGGGTCGTCTTTCTGGAGAACAATATGGAACTATGCCCAAAGAGCAATAAAACTGTTTATACTCCTTGACCCAGCAATTTCAATTCTATGTCTATATCTAGAAAAAAAAATTATTAAAAAAGGGGGAAAGTCTTACATGTTCCAAAATATTCATAGCAGTTCTGTTTGTAGTAGCAAAGAATTGGAAATTAAGGAGATGTCCATCAATTGGGGAATGGCTAAATAAATTATAGTACATGAATACTATGGATATACTATCATTCTATGAGAAACCATAAATGGACAATCTCTAGAGATACATAGAATGACTTATGGGATCTGATGCTGAGAGCAGGGGCTAGAATCAAGAGCACATTAACAACAAAACTGTGAGATAAACAACTTTGATGGAAGCAGCTTCTCTCAGCAATTTAGAGAGCTAGGACAACTGTATTAGACCAGCTATGGACAATGTTATGTCCATCCAGAGGAATAAAAACAAAACAAAACAAAACACACACACACACACAAACACAAACACACACACACAAACACAAACTCCCCTTCAGAAGCTGATGAACACCTTATAAAATTATTTCTTCTGTGTCTCATTCCCTTAATCCTAATTCCTCCTACCAAAAATAACTAGTCTGTAAACATATTTATCAAAAATATGTATATACAATATTAACCTGACTATTTGTTGCTGTGGGGAGGGGGATGGGAAGGGAGGGTAGAAAGAAGTTTTTGACTTAAAAATATACATGTGCATGTGGATGAAAATAAAATAACAGAAATAAATATAAAGAAATGAAGAGAGGGGAAAGAGCCTCACCCAGTTACATGAAAAGTTTCTATATCCCCCCCCTTTTTTAGAGTTTTTTGCAAGGCAATGGGGTTAAGTGGCTTGCCCAAGGCCACACAGCTAGGTAATTATTAAGAGTCTGAGGCTGGATTTGAACTAAGGTACTCCTGACTCCAGGGCCGGTGCTCTATTCACTGCATCACCTAGCCGCCCCTCTATATTTCCAAATGCATAGTTTAATAAACTGGCACTAACATTAGACAGGCCAGTCAGTTCTGCTTCTTTGTTTTTACAATTCTTAATCAAGCTTCATGCTGTGATTCTACACTTATTTCCAATTTGTTAGCTATTTCCTGCATAGTGATGAGTAGCTACCTCATCATCGTTTTCTAGTTTTTGAACTCTACTCAAAAATTGATAGCCAGCCCTGGCTTCAGATCAAACTTGTGACCTCCACACCATCATCTACCTTAATCACCAAAGGCTCTTTTCTCAGAGGATTTCCATAGGCAGTATAGCTTTCCTCTTCCCATAAAACTTTAAAATGTTCATTGCCCAGCTTCCCTGGGAATATGTCTCAGTGATCTAATAAATGTTTTAAGTTGGAAATGAAATGATTGAGCATTTTATGAGAAATAGAATATTAATAAACACAACTTATGCCCCCATATTTAGGGCTAAGTGGTTTCAACAAATACAAATTAGAATTCTTTTATATTTAATTACTCCATTTTGACCAAGGTGACCTACAGCAACCTGAAAAAAGCTCTGAAAATATTTCCAAGCTGTACTTTTCCATAAATGGCAAAAACCAATGTTTTAAAATAGATGCATACATGAAAGAATACTATTTTTCTTAGGCAATTTAACTATGTTCTTTTAGAAAACTGTCAATTTAGTCTAATGTGTTAGTACTTATAATAGTGAGATTACAAATGTCTTTGACAAAGTGCATATGTTTCAAATAAATGACATATTCTTTTGATCAAACATTGAAAAAAGCTGTTCTCTAACATGCTTTATTTGTTAAGGTATACTTTTATTGTATGTTTTACAAATCCAAGAACATTTCACCAGAGTAAAAATCTTCCTCTAAAGGAGTTTGTTTAATTTTTTTACAAAGGAGAAACATTTTGATTTTGCTTTTTAAAAAAGAGGAAAAAGAAACTTAGAATCTCAAAGTTAATTTGAACTTAAAACAGTTCATCTAGACCATTCCACATATTATTCCAGATGAGGAAACTAATGCCTAGAAATACATTCCAGGTTGAATTAACAGATCATAGATTTCAAGATGTAACAGATCTTTGAAGTCATCAAATCTACCTCCCTTATTTTTTCTGATGAGGAAACAGAGGCCCAAAGTGATTAAATCATTTTTCCAAAGGCATAGAAGTGCCAGTCAAAGGCAGGATTTGTAACAAGTCTTCTGATTCCAAAGAGTCAATTTTGAATCTAGAGACAACTATGTGACATGATAGAAAAAGGTCTGCGTCTTCAAGCAGGAAGATGTGTATTCTCATTCAAGCTCAGTTGTTCTGTTACTGTGTCTGCCTCAGTTTTCTCAAATATAAAAATGGGGATAATAGTATCACCTGACTTCCAGAATTGGGTTGTTCTAAGGTCCAAATGGAATCATATTTGTAAGTCATTCAGCACAGGGTCTGTTGTAGGAACCTAATAGAAGCTTGATTCCTTCCTTTCTTTCAAATCCTACTCTTTCTATTACTGAACTAGATGGTGGTTACCCATTTAGTGAGTGGCAGAGTCAAGACATGAACTAAGCTATCTTGACTTCTGTTTCCATTAAATCATAATAAAGAACCAGTATTTTTGAATAAGAAAAATAATATATTCCACTTAAAAAAATCTGAATCCAGGAGATGGTAGTAAATAAGTCATCACATATTCCCATGAAGAAGGTTTCCCATCTGTAACAGTGGAATGAATAATGACTGAAGTCATAAGTTTTTTGAAATATTGAAAATGAAAAATGAAAAAGAACTAATTCAGGATTTCTTCTTTTACACAATGGATCCACCTACTAGTCTTGCAAATGTAGTTTTGCTACACAATACACACCAGTAACAAAAAAGTCAGGAAAAGGTATTGTCAATAAACTTTCTTCCTTTATCCCTGCTCCTTGGCTTCTTTTTTCCTTCTCTGATGCATCAACTATTTCTACCAGTAGATACTTGCATAATTGGAATGTACTTTGTCCTTGCCAGAGCAAATAAAAGATTAAATTAATGCAGAATTCCCATTGTCTGCCACTGGCTAGGACACAATCAGGAATATTTTAGTCAGTTTGAATTTATTAACTTCTCTTAGGCTTCTCCTATCTTATCATTTCCTGTCTTATTCTTTCATGCCCTTGTTCAAGCTATAATTTTCAAAGATTCCCCAATTATTACTTATTTTTTTTCTGTGATGCACTTTCAAGGAGTCATTGAAAAAATATTTGAGAATTCATATAATTTTGTTAGCTTTTCTCTGTGTTGTGCTAGGAGAAAAAAGGAAAACAAAAACAAAAAGCTACTAGGAGTGACAAGATCAGGACCAAGTTTTTTTTTTTTTTTTTCTCCCAGTAATGCTCTTCTGGACATAGAGTCACGAAGAGCTGAGTTCAAATCCTACCTCAGACATTTATTAGTTGCTATCCCCAGTAAGTCATTTTAACTGTGTCTGGTTGTTTCTTTACCTGTAAAATAAGAATAATAATAGAAATTACCTCCTTTTTCAAACCTAAAAGTGTTGCATAAATGTTATGTTGCAATATTGTTGTCAGAGAACAACCCTTTAGTGACTTTTAGACAAACCCTGGGAAATACAAGATATTGTTCAGGATCATAAGCCTCTCAAGTACCAGAGATGTGATTTTAATTCGGATCTTTCTGAATCAGCTCAACACTCTCCCCTTCAATTTTCCACGGTTTTTGACGAAAAATAAATAGATAGGTAGATAGATACATATGTAATAAATAAATAAAATTTTTGAATAAATATAGCAATACATTAATTTTGAAATAAACCCTCAAACCTTACAAATTCATAAAAACCCAATTAAGTCCAAACTATTATGGTTTCTGCACAGCTCCAAACAAGAATCACATGACCCAAATCAACCACATAATTTCTGAATTGTCACTCCACACAAAACTCTAGTCAAAATATGCTGCCCTGCAATAGCCCCCCCCCCTTCTCCTGAAAGCAGTAGGGTAGGAGCCAAAAGAATAAGCAAAAATAGAGAGAGAACTTGCTCTCAAATCAGAAGACTTTGACTTCAGTCTTACCCATAGTAGTTATTATGTGCACGACCTTAGGCAAATTATTTCTCAGTTTCTTCATCTATGAAGTTATGGAGATCAAGGTAGAGGATCTGTGAAGTCTATGATGCTCAGAATAAGCATAAGCTGCCATTTGGAACATGGATCCTTTTCATTCTTAAGGTCGAATATCTTCAGATCTCCTGCTAATTCACAGTTCTGCCCAAGAAGTATATAATACAGAATGGTCTCTTTCATGCTTCTAAGAGAACATCATGTTTTCTGTCTCAGGCAATGTGAGCCTGGTCATATATGGCCATGGAAAAATACATTATTTTCCTGGTCTCTGCGCATATGAGAACACACACACACACACACACACACACACAGAGAGAGAGAGAGAGAGAGAGAGAGAGAGAGAGAGAGAGAGAGAGAAAGGAGTTCCATGACAGGATCTATATTATCCATGCTACTAAAAATCAAGAGCGGATGATGAAATCTGATCTCAGGGCGGCTAGGTGGTGCAGTGCAGTGAATAGAGCAACAGACCTAGAGTCAAGAGGACCTGAGCTCAAATCTGACCTCAGATACTAATTACCTAGCTGTGTGACCCTGGGCAAATCACTTAACCCATTGCTTTGCCAAAAAAAGAAAAAAAGAAAAGAAAATACATCTAATTTAGAATTTATAGGCATGTGTGTGTGTGAGAGAGTTTCTCTATGTCTTTCAGTAGGGAGAACCAACATGGAATATTTAATATCCTTAGAGTTAACTGGTACAATCTAGCAGTTCTTGTCCTGACTCTTTTCCAAATAGGAGAATAGCAAATAGTCTATGGTACAAGGTGAACATCAAAAAGTTCTTAATAAAGAGAGAGGATAACTACTTCCATCAAGACTCTAGAAAAGGAATATTTATCCTTAATGTCCTAACTTCTGAAATGAAACTTTGAACAAGAACTACAAAAGTTACAAAAATATAGTAGAATTAGTAGCCAAATTAACTATTAGTGAAATTTTATTAAGTAAACAGATTGAAATATTAGCATTGAAGTACAGTTGAATTTACACCCAATTTAACCTGTCTGTTATAACATTATTTCCAAAGGGTAATATGTCTTGTGTTGCAAAGAACTAATTTAAATGAAACTTAAAAACAAAACCTATTTGAGAAAATATTTATATCTTATCATCCATGGTATACTGTTTTTAAAAGGGGAGACATTAAAGAAGTATAATCAAAGATATCTTCTAATAATAGTTAATTAAAATATTCAAATAAATATATCTATAACTATATAAAATACAACCAGCAATAAAGGACTGGATTTTATACCAATAGAAATTTTACAAATTATTAGGACAAAAGGAAACCACTTATTAATTATTAATATTTCCATATTTTAAATTTTACATAGATCTGTGAACAATATTTACAGTGTATTTGAAATTTTGCTTTAACCATATCAATACAGATAATTCTTAGATCTATATGTTCAGGCTTTAGCTTCATTCTTGAGCTCCAGTCCTTTATTACCAACTGTCTTCATTATCTTTGGAACTGTATTTCCTTTAAGTTTCTCCAATTAAGTATGCTCAGAATAGAACTCATTAACGTTCTCTCAAACAACCACCCTTCTAACAAACTTTCCATTATGATCAAGGACACTATTCATCATCCTTCTAATCACTTAAGTTTGCATATGTGATTCTAGGACATAATGCTCTTCTTGAGATAGCCTAAGATTGCAAAATGATTTCTAGTTCTTATATTAAACTATCCAAATTTGAGGGTTCTGTTTCATCATAAATGCTCTAGAATCATGAATGATCATTGGATTGATCTGAGGCCCTATGTCTTTCAAACTTGTTTCTCTTTACAACATTGTTGTTATTGTATAAATTTGACAAACTTTCCCAGATTTCTCATCGCTTTCTTTATCTCCTTTGCTACAACAGTATTTACTCACATTCATATGCCATAATATGTTAAACTATTCACCCATTGCTAGGCATCCTCTTAACTTCTAATTCCTTTCCATCATAAAAATTGCTGCTATAAATAACACTGTACAGTAATATTTACAAAAGTACTTGACTTTGTTTTTGTCTATCCACATCTCTCCATTGGTTACAAAAGAATAATATGAAAGAATCTGTCAATTGTAGATCCTGGTAAATTATATCTGTAGCATTCTTCTTCTTTACTATACTATTAATCCTGTCAAAAAAAAAAGAAATGGGGGAAGCTAGGTTGCACAGTGGAAAGAGCACAGGCCCTGGAGTCAGGAAGATCTGAGTTCAAATGTGACCTCAGATGCTAAATAATTACCCAGATGTGTGGCCTTGGGCAAGCCACTTAATCCCATTTACATTGCAAAATCCTTTAAAAAAAAGGAATGAAGTTTTTCTGATGACACATTCTTGATGAAGTAACAACAATTCTTTCTGAAAAACAATTATAGTGGATAGACAACTGGCTCTGGAATCAAAAAATCTTCAAATCCTATTGTGAAATGGATTGTATAAACTTAAAATCTGAATTTCCCCTTTTTCCCCTACCTGTAAAAAGAGACTATGTTAGATAGACTATGGTCTTTTTCAATTCTAGAAAAAGTATCACCTTCCTTTCTTTTTAAAATTTTTTTATTTAAGGTGATGGAGTTAAGTAACTTGCCAAAGTTAAGCAATTATTAAGTGTCTGAGGTTGGATTTGAACTCAGGTCCTCCTTACTTCAGGTCCAGTGCACCATACCACCACCTAGCTGCTCCCACATTCTGTTCTTAAACGCTCGCTAAGCATCCTTTTAATATGTAACTCTTCAAGTTTTCCAGGATTCAAATTGAATTCAGTAGCCTATCATTTTCCAGATTTTATAGTCTTTCCATTTTTTTATTTTGGAAAATGGGAATACATTTGCTTTTCTTCATCCTGCAGCAGCACTGCTATTCTCTTCAAGTTCCAATAAATAATCAACAAATTGCTCAACAATTACATTTGCAAATATTTTTGATAGTTTTTAGTAATTCAAATGGCACTTTACTCAAAGGAGTTTTGGAGGGGTCAAATGATAAAATACAAATAAGGCACTCTGTAAATCTAAATACATGATATGGATGTATTAAGAGAAACATCTTCCCTGAAATGATTAGAAGAATTTGCTCATAGCACTCTTAATACATCCCATAATATATCATGAAGATATCCTTATAAACATGAAGATGTCTCTATACCCATATGTGAAGGGATATTTATAGCTGCTCTTTTTTGGTGGTAGAGAGCTGGAGGTTGAGAGGATGCTCATTAGTTGGGGAATGGCTGAATAAATTATAGAATTTGACTGAGATGAAATGTAGTTGTTTGGGGAAATAAAGAATAGGATGCTCTCATTAAAAAAAAAAACACACATGAGCAAATACAATAGGAAATGTACTCTATATAAAGTAATACGAAGTAATAGCATTATTGCCCAATGATCAGTTGTGAATGATAGATTATTCTTTTTTTCTCAGCAATTTTATGACCCAAGGGAACTCTGAAAGAACACTACATATCCCAAAGACAGAGTTAATGGTGTTTGAATATAGATTTTTTCCTACTTTATTTTTCTTGATGTTTCTCTTTTGGGGGGGGTATGTTTACTTTTACAAGTTGATCATTAAAGTTTTTCATGACTACACATTTTTAACGTATACCAAGTAATTTGCTTTCTCAATGAGAGGGAGTGGGTGGGAGGAAAGAAGAGAATTTGGAACTCAAGACTTTGGAAGGAAATGGTGAAACCTGTTTTTGCATGTCACCATGGGAAAAAATAAGATAAAACAAAGATATTTTCATGTTTTTAAAGTCATTTTGGGAAAAATAGGGAATAACAATGTCAAAATATAGGAAATCTTCTGAATTCATAGTTTTTTTTTGAAAATTCAAAGAACTATGCCTTATTAAGGTTTTGAAGTTTGAAGTATAAAAGAGCTTTTGCCTATCTCTCAAAAGTGTTGTTCATTATTGTTAGGTATCTCTAAAATACAGAGCATTCCAAAAGTGCAGTTTAAAGCTTAATAAACCTTACTAGGGTTACCCTTTATATTTTCTGAGATTAGAAATCAACAAATCTCAAGTTTGTATACCTATTTTGTGCCAGATTCTTTGAAAAGTGCTAGTGATATTGAGAAAGGCAAAAACCTACCTTGTCCTCAGGAAGCTCACAATCTAACAAGGTGAGGAAGAACACAAACAAATGTGTATAAAAACGGTAAATTGAAAATAAATTTCTATGTACAAAATAAATGATGAAATATCTTATTCTACTATATTCTTGTAGGATAAAGAAACTAGTCCATATGTGAGATATTAAATTACTAATTTGTGTATGATAATTTTAATTATCATACAACATGAAACTTTGTATATTTTACACATCTGCCTTATTGGCCATCATTTCAGAATTTTTTAAAATACAAATAGGCATTTCAAGGAAGAATAAGTTTTACTTTTTTGATCAAATTTCTGTTAGCTTTACAAAAAGTCATAGATTAAATAATGTGGGTCAAAGAAAATATATCTGCTATTTGAATAACTAGACTTGCAAATTTAAAAATCTTTCTTAATGTCAACACCACTTTGCAAATATTAGCACTAAGAGAATTGAAAAATTGAAAACATTTCAGTCATTTGACTTTGACATTGCTAATGTTGACAGAAGTAATGTTAGCTAAAGTAATTGGAGAAGGTATGTCAACATTAGGTAGTTATAAATGGTAGTCACATAATGATTACAAATTATATAAAAAAAAGACTAGGATAAGCTTCCCATTTATTAAAGACTACCATCATAGCATTTTATTCTGGTGTGTCCTGATATTTATTCCTAAAGGTATTCTGCTTTTTAAGATTTTCATTGGTACACTAGTGATTGCCAGTTTATTGTTAAAGGGGACCACAAAAGTCATAGACATGATTTAGTCAATCCAGATTTTGTCACTAACCTTGAAGGAGGCTATAATCATAAATTTCACCAATAAAAAAGTGTCCAGTTTCTACAGAAACAGGTCTTTGGCATGGAATGAAAGAGAATGAGATATTACTATAAATTAATTTGCCTCCATTTTGGGTATCAATTTTTCACATCAGCAAATTTAAAACTTAGGATGCACTATTGAGTACCACTGTGACAAAAGGGAAGAAGTACTTCATCTTTCAATGTTCCTTTAGGAGAGTATATTTCTTTCAATATCTACAAAGAAATGCATTTAACTTTGTAAAGCTCCACAATTGTAAGGGAAGGGTGATAGTGATGGCCTTGGTTCCTCAAATCTTGTGTTTTTACAGCTGCCTTATGCTAGACAGAGCATGAAAGGTTTTGCTTGGTGGCCTTTAAACAGCCAATTCTCTAAAGAATAAGTTAGTTTTGCCAAGGCAGAGGATCAGCATTTCTGCCTCTCTTAAAAAACCTGCCATTCTGAAGACTCTATATATTATCAAAAGCTCACAACTTGTTAAATGTCATTTAAAATCTATTGCGGGGGAAAGGGAGAGAACCAGAATAAAGTAGATATAACTTGCAGTTTTTTTCACTTAGATTTAGTGAATTTCCTACACCCAATTACAGTTAAATAAATTAATAAAAAAAATTTGTAGTTGATTCCATTCAAGAAGACTATTTGCCACATGAATTCTGGAAAATACAATTTAATAAACAGTCAAAAGGAAAAATAAAGTGTGTGTTTTTCAGACAGAAGCAAAAAAAAGTAAGTTACAAGAGTCCATTATATTTTTTATCTAAAAAATATACTGACATGAAAGAGCTATCATATGCCTATATGGGTAATCAATGTTTAACAATTAAAGAGGTTCAAGTACCAACCAAAATAGCTATTATTTTGTCTGCAAAGATATTGTGAAGGATATGATTTAAAAGGATATTGATTCAAAAAAAAGTAAACCGATAGGAAGATATACATAGATAGCTAGATAAACTTAGAAAAATGTAAATATATTTAAAAAAATATTATCTTAATAACCTTTTTCCAAAAAAAAAGAAAGAGATTGAGGTTCACTTGGTATAATATAATAAACTCACCCAGTTTCATAGTGACTACTTTCTACATGTTCTTCTCTTTAATAAATTCTAAAATTTTGATAGTTATCAAAGTAAAACTACCCAGTTTATTGTTGGAAGAATACACATATAGTCTTTTGAACTCTGGATAGCACTTTCCTTCCTCTGCACTAGCAAAACTTTCCTGGTTTCTACTATTTTCCCAGTATCATTACCTGTTTTTCAATAATAACCTCAACCATTTTTGTCAGTATTTGGAAAATATACTTGGCCAATGTATGGAGACGAACTTATTATAGACAAAAACAAGGTATATTCTCATTTTGATTTGTTTCTTATTCTAAGTTTCATGGGAATCAAATAATCACAGATTATTTAAAGACAGAATTGACTCAGGAACTATGGCAAATTGGAAAATGGGTAAAGTGAAAATCCGAGTTCTTAAGGTAAAATCTTTCCTGTCACTTACTGTATATGTGACCTTTTAGCATGCCTTTTTCATTTCTGTGTTTCCTAGTTTCCTGATCTCTAATATGACAAGACTAGACAGTCCTAGCCAGGTATATACTGGAGGCAGCTTGAACTTGTGAGCTTTTATGGCTCATAAATCAGCAAACCTACTAATCAGGACTTGGTTTATTGATATTGTCACTGTCTATATTTAAGAGAATGTTAGCTATGTAAATAAAACCTAAAAAGCTTATTTATCTATACTTTCTTCCCCCCCCTCAGAAATCTTGTTATTAAACATTTTCTAGCACCACCCTTCCTTCAAATTATAAATGGATGATTTTGTAACCTACATTCATATAGATATGTGCACACATACACACATGCACATGTTTAGGCACACACACAACACATACCTTAAAGATAAAGGATAGTGAACTGTGGGGAGGTTGCAACTTGCTCCAAATCAAAGAGTTGTTAAGTAACCAAGATGAACTTATTGTAGACAAAAGCAAGGTATATTCTCATTTTGACTTCTTTCTTATACTAAATTTTATGTGATCAAATATTCACAGATTATTTAAATATATAATCGACTTGGGAACCATGACAATTTGGAAAGAGGATAAAGTGAAAAATAAGAGTTCTTGAGGTAAAATCTTGCCTGTCACTTACTGTATATGTGACCTTTTCGCATGCCTTCTTCATTTCTGTGCTTCCTAGTTTCCTTATCTCTAACATGACAAGACTAGACAGTCTTTGAGATCCTTTCTAGAATTTGTTCTTGTTTGTGATTTGTTTTTCTTTTGTTGTTCTTTTCCTGATATTAACTCAGTACTATTTCTCTTGTGTTGTTGTTCAGTCATTTAATCATATTGGATGCTTCATGATCCTCTGGTCTATATCATGCCAATGCAGTACAGGGGTTTTCCTGGTAAAGATACTGGAATGGTTTGTCATTTCTTTCTCCAGTGGATTAAGGCAAATAGAGGTTATGTGACACACAGGTTTACAGATCTGAGTCTGAATTTGAACTAAAGTCTTCTGACTTCAAATCCACTGAAACACCTAGTTGCCCCTCTTTCTCCTCTATAAATTCCTTTTTCAAACCTTTATTCTAGAATCTGAATTAGCAGACATGGTATAGTGGAAGAGGCTTGGAGACAAGAAGATTAAACTGAGTGCCAGTCCTTCCTGGGATATGGATCAGCTATGTGAAAATTGACAGTTAATTATACCTCTCTACCCTATCATGTTATCAATTAGCTGCTTCTCTACTCAGTGGGACCAGGTTAACATCAAGTTTGTATAGTTAAAATTAAAACCAAAAGTCAATCAAACCTATTCTAAAGAATAATTACCTTAATAAAGAAAACAGAGACAATTTAAGAACCAAATAGTTACACTTTTTCTCAGCCTAGAAGATCAGAATATTAGAGATTAAGTTCTGACCCAAGTATTCTAAGAAATGATCCTAATTCATTCTTTCATCTTTCTCATCTAATTCCTTCCCCAAATAGATTTTAAAGTAGTTTTTGCTGTGTTTAGTATTTACTATCACAGTTTCCTCTGAACCTATGTCTCTGACACAATTTTTTATTAGACTTTTTTCTGATATTCTCTTTTAGTTGTCAACCTTTGCTTCTATGCATATCTTTTACAAATTTAAATTGATCAGTGAGTATATAAATTACTCCATAAAGGGAAAAAAATAAGTGGAAATACAGACTTTTTTCCAAGTCTTTAGATACATTGCAATGATAATTTACTAAATGACCATGCAGTGGTTTACTAGAGTTAATATAGCTCAAAAGATGTTTGGGGAATAATATACACCTGGGACATATGATCCACACAGGGAAATTGAAAGTAGAAAATCACATTGGAATAAGGTCAATCACTGACCATTTTAGTTCAGTCGATTTGAAGTCAAACTTCGTTGTCCCTTGTCAACCACAGAGAATTGGCACAACTCATTTTCCCTTTAGCTAGCCAACTCTGGATACCCTTAGGGATACCATGCTGGAAGCTTGCCAGAGTCTTTCTGGCTGACTGTTGATAGGAGTTTGTCTTCCTTCATTTCTGAGACTCCAGGCCTGGGGTATTAGGTTGTGTGGTGAAATGAATGTTGGCCATATGGCTAACTCCCTCTTCTGCAGAATGCCTGTAAATACAGTGTTTTCATTTCAGTTAACAGATATTTCATTCCAAGTTCCAAGTTTTGGGCAGCACCTGGAACCCATAAGATTTATTTAAGATTCTATGTCTCAGTGTCTAAAATGTCAGTGGAAGTTTTAAAAAGACCTCTGTGGCACTTCTTGCCAATATATATGTCTGCCTCTCCCTTCCCCCACTACTTCTTCCTGCACTTTTAGTCTTTATCATGACAGAATGTGTCACAATTTTAAGCAAATGAAAACACTTAACACAAAACTCTGATTTGAGTGGTGAGGTTTAACATTAAAAATTTAGAAATAATATAACTAAATAAGCTTTGATTAGAGTCTTCTCAAACATCCCAACTTTATTCACATAATACTGAAAATCTATTGATAAAGCACCGGCCCTGGAGTCAGGAGTACCTGGGTTCAAATACTGTTCCAGACACTTAATAATTACCTAGCTGTGTGGCCTTGGGCAAGCCACTTAACCCCATTTGCCTTGCAAAAACCTAAAAAAAAAAAAGACTAAGAACTTATATGATTGTACATTATCTTGTAAACTAAGCTAAGAAGAAGATGGACTGAAGAGGAAGGATCACTGTGAAATAAAAACACTACTGAGAAAACTATCAGTTCCATACACAAACTGAAATAATTTTATTTGCTTAAATTGTTCAAATTTTCTTAAATTGATTAAAAATTGGCAGTTCAATATGCATAAGATGTCTTGTGACATATGAAAGAAAAATTAGTAAGAAAAAAGCAGTAGATCTGTGAAAAGTTACCTTATATTATTTAAATATCTATATTGAATGGTACTCCAGTAGATGAATTTCATCAATGTGGGTATTTCCCCTGGTGATACTAAGTATATCTCATGTATGCCTGCATATCTGTATAACTTGTATCCATGTCCTCCCTAAAATTCATAATAGTAGTCTTCCCCCTTGCTAGAGTCATTCTCATGTTCTATTTAAATATCATAAGAAGACAAATGTTTCAAATTCTCACTATCTAACTCATCTTCATTTTCAAATATACAATTGTTTGGAAAGATCTTTTCTAAAGGTTTCTGTGTAATTTCTATGTAATTCTTTGCTATAATGTGTTCATCATCATCATTCACTTTGTATGATTCTCAATTTCAATACTTTTGGAGATTGTGGGGCTCTATGCCTTGCAACCATGTAGCCTAAATCACCAGAGAGCAAATGTTAATAATTTTTTAAAAATATCCCTTTGTTTCAGTGATAGCTTGAGGCCATTAAAAGAACCTTGAAGGAACACAACTCTCCTCCCATTCAACTCTGTGCTCAACTAATTTATAATTTCTTTCTGAGATTATACACACAGATACATATAATATTTTCCAATCTTCTTGAATTCTTTATTCCATTGTCCTATTGATTATATGCTAAAGAACATCCAAAGGACATTAACCGAGATAGTAAAAGTCCTTAAGATTAGATAATAAATGAATATTTAGATAGTTTTAGCATATATGTTATCATATATATACACATGTATCTAAATATCCATAGTAATGTAGTTTATGAATGGTTTACCAAAATTTTTAAGGAAAAGATTGAAAAAAGTAAATTTGTCAAGATATAAAACTGTATCACCCAAAAGAATTTTAAGTACTTATAAGGAACTATCACCTCTTATTCCATCCCCCCTCCCTCTACCCCACCCAGTCTTTTCTTTGCCAGGATAAACATTCTCTGTATTAATCAGCTATAACTTATATTACAAGATATTAAGGAATTTTAGTATCTGTGCTTACTTTTGCCATATGCCCTCCAACATATGATCATCAGTGAACCAAGAAAATAAGAATTCAAAGGTGGAGGATAATGGAGGGTTGAATTGTCCACTAAATAGCCAAGCCTGGGAAAGGAAGAAAGTCTATAAAAAGTAAAGAGTTACGGTCTAGAATTAAATTGAGAAATGAAGGTATATAGATTATGGTGAGGACTTCAAAGGTTTAGGAGTGAGGCTTGGAGACAGATGGAAAAGTGAAAGATTACAATATGATAATGAGATTTTACACAATAAGAATAATAAATAGCACTCTAGAAATTCAATGTACCAAATTTAACAGGAACTCAATGCAAATAACTCTCCATTGTACCATGGCAGATGTTAAGATGCACAGGAAACATTATCCTCCCCCTTTAGCTATTAGATATCTTAAGTTTCAAGAAATCCCCTTTGGTCATGTTGTCTATTGTTCTAATGTATGTTTAAATCAATGACTCTGTTTCAGCAGTTATAAAAACAAACAAATTGCTTTCTTCCAGCTGTGGCTCTGGTGAGTATTCATAAAGTGTAGTTGAATGATTATTGTCACATGACATTAGAGGGTGTACCTCTAAAAGTTCTGCTGGGGGATGGGGTTGATGCTCTCATAATTAATTAACATGATGTCTAACACTGATCTTCTAGGTATATGCCTGGAATGCTAAATGTAATTTTTACAAGTGTATGGTACAATATATGTGTATATTACACATGTGTACATGTTCATAAACATAGCTGCATAGGTGAGTCCAATGTTACATTTGATTTTGCTCAAATTGGCTTGAGTTAGATGTCTCTGGCTTTAGACTCTATGAATAAGATCCTTTGAAAGGAATTTATATAGTGTACTAAACCTTTTACATTTCCAGTCAGGTGTCCTGGCTTCAGTGACTACAGATAAGATCAGGAGAACTCTTCTCCTAGTACGCTATACTCACAGGAACTGCAACAACATAAATGAAAACACATAAAAGAGTAAAATGATGAGGAACTGAAAAAGTCCAGTCTTGACCCCAGAGAAGAGAAAAGGAAATGCAACTTCCTCTTTTCTAAATAGATGGGAGATTACACCCAGGATGAAAATACTGCCCTTCAAATCCCCACATATGATGTTAGAAGAGTTCACTGTTTCAATTAGTTTTACTTAATGACTTTTGAAGCAGGGAAGGATGCTTTAGGTGTATGGGAGGAGAATCTATCTGGAAATAATTGTCATGTAAAAACATTAAGTCATAAAGGAACCAAATATATATAGAAAACAATAAAATTGATTATAGATCAACTAGTGTTTCTATTGTTCTGAAAGAAATCATGAAGGATGGACTTCAGAAAAGCTTGGAAGGGCTTGCATGAACTGATGGTAGGGAAATGAGCAGAACCAGAGGAATATTACATACATTAGCAACAACTTGGGGTTAAAATCAACTATGATGGACTTGTTCATTTCAACAGTAATCAAAGACAATTTTAAGGGACTTGTGATGGAAAATACCATCTGTATCCCGAGAAGGAACTGTGGAATTTAAATGAGAATCAAAGCTTATTGTCTTCAATTTTTAAAACCTGACTTCAGTACTGTGTCATTTTGCTCTCTTTAATGTTTTCTTTCTTCCTTTTGGATCTGATTCTTCTCTCATAATACATTCAATTTCTATCTATGTTTAGCATGGTTACAAATGTAAAGTTTATATCAGATTGCTTTCTGTCAGGAGAAGGGGGGGAAGAAAGGGAGGAAGAAAAATTGTAAAACTCAAAACCTAGTAAAAAAATTATTGTAAAATGATTGTAAAATGGTAAAAAAAAAACTACCATTTAATATTGTGGGAAAACAAATGAAATATTAATATAAAATAATGTTTACATAATGCTTTGTACTTTACAAAGCACTTAACAAAAATTATCTCATTCATTTAATCTTCAAAACAACCCTAGGAGGTATGCACTCTTAGTGTTCTTTTGCAAGCAAGACTAAGAGAAGTTAAGCGATTTGTCCAGTGTCACATAGCTAGCTAGTATATGAAATTGGATTTGAACTTAGATCTTCCTGACTTGCAGTTCTAGAGTTCCATCCACTGAAACATTTATTTACACCTGCTATTTGTTGCTGTTAGCTTATTTAAAAGTATTTGTATAATCTTCCTATAGTTTGTGAGGTTGAATAATAAAACAATTGACATAGATTATGATGTATGTATAACTGACTTAGGGACACTTTGGAGATATCCTTTATTTTTCAAGTGTTTTCCTTTCACAAAAAGAGGTAAAGTTACTAGGGCAAAGGCTAGATTTAGATGAAATGACGCTGACTTCCTTTTTCAAGCTACTAGTATGAGCAGTTGTCTTTAGCATTCATTAGTTCCCGTTATTTGATTATTAAAGCATTAGATCATCATCTCTATGCAGATGATTCACATATATATATATAAATATAAGAATATATATACAGATATGTATACATATAAATGTATGTATGTATGCAGGTGATCCCATGTGTGTATGTATGTATTATGTATGTGTCTTTGCTCTTAGAGAAAATATATATGTGGCTGGAAAAATTAATAATAATAATAATAAATAGTGTACTTTACAAAGCACTTGAAAAAGTTATCTCATAGAATCCTCAAACAACCCTAGGAGGTGTGAGCTCTTATCCTTCTTTTACAAGTAAGACTAAGAGAAGTCATACACATACACACACACACACACACACACACACACATACATACAAACAGAAATGTTTTGCTGATATCTAGGTAGATTCTATCAACAAAATTCCCTTTATCAACAAGTCTAGTAAACTGGTCAAAAAAGGAAGGAAAATTGCTCTGGTATGAGCCATTCTTGATGATATCATGATAATTCTTTGAACTCATTGCTTCATTGTCTTGATCAGGATTTACCAGGTTTTAAAATTATGTGAGAAAGTGAAGGAAATCTTGTTGGTCTATCATATGCAAACCAAATGATATTCTATTTTTTGAAAACAGGAACATCTCTTCCCTAATTCTTTTAATATCTCCACTATTCACCACAATTTTCAGAGAACATAAAATTAGCAACAGTGACTCAATAAGCACATCTGCCATTTCCCTGGGATACAATCTATCTGGCCATAGTAGCTTAAACTAGTCAATGGCAGTTAGGTATTTCTCATATTATCTCTTTTATCTTATTTATTAATCCCCCATTATTAATTTCTGCTTTTTTTCCTTACATCCCAATTCTATTTGCTCTTAGAGGAAAATGAAACAAAGCAAAACTGAACATCCCTGCTTTTTCTAAGTTATTCATTATCACAATCTTATCTACCACAGGCAACATTCCCATCCATCTTCTTTTCCTATAATTAGTTGAATAAAACACAATTTTTATTACTGCTAAATTCAACTCTGACATGGTTTTGGTGGTCTTAATTGCAAATGCTATACATAAGAAAATACCACAAATTGTTATCTAAAAACCCTTCAAATTACAGTATTAAGATAATTGATATGTCTACAATATAAGCAGAAAGTTAATATAAACATTAATAATCACATAAGATCATGAATTAAATAATTCCATCAAATTTCAAATATTTTAGTCTTAAATGGGTGCTACAGGCTATCAGAGTCATAATACAATTCTGTTAAGAATTTTACTTTAATTTCTGTAATTAGATGCAACCCTTCTGGAAGAAAATTTGGAATTGTACCCAAAACATTATTAAACAATGTATGCCCTTTGAACAAGTTATTTAGCTGCAAGACTAATACTCAAAAGAGAACAAAGAAAAAAAGTCCTGTACATACAAAATATAGTAGTTCACTTTGGGGTAGAAACAAAAGGAAACTGGGGCAACGAGGTGTCTTAGTGAATAGAACAAAGACTGTGGGGTCAGGAGAACCTGAGTTCAAATCCAGTCTCAGACATTTGATACTAGTTGTGTGACCTTGGGCAAGTGGCTTAAACCCACTGCCTGACCAAAACCAAAAAGCAAAAAAAAAAAAAAAAAAGGATAAAAAAGAAAAAAGAAAAGAAAACTAAAGAGATGGTCATCAAATGAAGAACTGTTAAACAAATTGTGATGTTTGGATATGATTGAATATTATCTTGCAGGAAATGAGGAAGTCAATGATTTCCAAAAGACATGGAATTAATGAAAGGGAAAGGAAAATGAGGAAAGTGAAAGGGTGGAGAGGAGGGCGAGAAAGAAGGAAGGAAGGAAGGAAGGGAGGAGGAAGAAAAGGAGGGAAAATTAGATTACTCTGGCATGATTTCTCCTTCATAAATTCCTATTATCTCTTCAAAACCACCAGTTAATTTTCATTCTGCTAAAAATCCTTCCCTTCAGCAACGTGTTCCATATTCTTGTCAGAAAATAGTCAATGTTACCCTGATCCTGAAGAATCTACTCTGTGTGTCTGTATAGAGAATATACTACATAATAATCTTAGTGTCACAGAATCATACAACTAGATAGAAACTAGAGGGGATCTCTGGTCAGTAGCCTTGCCTCTTTACCTCTCTACCATTAGATAAATGAATGTCAACCCCTTTTTCACAAGATTATGTTACTTTTATTTGATTTCAAAACATTAATTTGCCTCTAAACTTTGCATCACTGAGCTAGCTCAGTCTATATACTGGATTTTGTAATTTCTTTTTTTAATCACATTTTCAATTTAATCACATTTTTATTTTGTTTCAGGCATTTGCTTTTAGTCAAATTAGTTTTAGTCAAATTGACCTAGACCCTTTTAAATAAAGTAAATTGAAATTCATCTTGCCCTAGAGATGACGTAAATGAAAACATCCTGACTAGGGTGTTTTAAAATCAGAATTGGAAACAGTTCTAAACAACTAAGACAGTTATTATTTTACTTATTTTTATAATTTTTTACTGGACCTAAAATTTCCCTGGCATAGGAGAACTACTTAGGGGGACACTTCTTTTAGCAATGAATATTAGCAATTATTCTACAATTTTTAAAAATTATTTTGGCTCTTAAAGATTTAATTTTAAAAATAGAAAAGATTTTTAGATATGTAAACTGAGGTTCAGAAAAATAAAGTGATATGTCTAAAGCTTGTATTTCTTAATGATGAAACTGAAAATGGCAAATGGTGAATACCTTATAAATCTTAAATAACTCAGAGGATCACATTGTTTAAATCTGAAAATGATCTTGTTATTATTCAGTTGTATTTGACTCTTTGTGACCCTGTGGACCATATTAAGTCAATATTATCCATGGGGTTTTCTCAGCTAAGTTTTTGGAGGGGTTTGACATTTCCTTTTCCAATAGAGTAATACAAATAGAGGCTAAATGACCTGCCTAATTTATGTATTTTTTCATTCTGAGTGTTAAGAAGTTCCCTTCCTTTTGTCAAGCAAAATCCATTCATTTTTAAATTCAAGCAACTTTTCTATGTTCATTCATTTCAGAATGCAATTAGTGGTCAATATCTTATCCTTTGAGTAACTAGATGGCACAATGGTTTAGAGTGCCAGATTTGAGGTTAAATCATGTTAAATGTTTGCCTTGGTTCCTTAATCTGTAAAATGAGCTAGAGAAATAAATGGTAACATGCTACAGTATCTTTGCCAAAAAAAAAGCCCATATGGGGACAAAAAGAGTCAGACATGATGGAAGCAACTCAACAAAAATGTAAGAAAAAACTAAATTAACCAAATATTCCAATATTTCTCTTTTTTGGGCCTTTTAGCAAAGCTTTAATTTTTTTCCAATTACATGCAAACTTAGTTTTCAAAATTCATTGTTTTGCAAGCTTTTGTTTCTCATTTTTCTTCTACTTCTCCTTCCCTTTCCCCTCCCCATAGCAGCAAGGTGTCTGATAGGTTGTATGTGTTCTGTTCAGCATATTTCAGTACTAGTCATGTTGTGAAAGAAGAATTAGAACCAAGGGAGAAAATAAGAGAAAACAAGTAACAACAATAATAGTTTTCTGTAAAGTGAACATTTCATATTTTATGTCATTTTTTTCTCTCTAATTTTTTCTTCTATTTGGATTTGATTATTCTTCCATAACAAGATTAATATGAATCTATGTATAGCCTAATTATGAATGTAGAGCCTATATTAGATTAATTTCTGTCAGGGGGGTGAGGGGAGGGGAGGGAGAGAGAAAATGTCAAATTCAAAACCTTGCAAAAAATGATGGGTGAAAAATATTGTTGCATATTGCTGAAAAATTAAATAAATAAAATATTAACAAAAAAGTGAACATTTATGCTTTGATCTGTATTCAGACACTGCAGCTTTTGTTTTTGTTTTTGTTTTCCTTCTGGATGTGGATGACATTTTCCATAATAGGTCTTTCAGATTTGTTGTTGATTACTTAACTCCTGAGTATAACTATGGCCATCATAATTGTTCATCTCACAGTATTGCTGTAAATGTGTACAATGTTTTCATGGTTCTACTCATTTCACCCAGCATCAGTCACACAAGTCCAGTCACTCATGATTTCTTATGGAACAATAGTACTCCACATTCATATACCATACCTTGTTCAATCATTCCTCAGTTGATTCTAATTCTTTGACACTACAAAAAAAGCTGCTATAAATATTTTTGTACATGTAACCCAATTTTCTTAAAGTTTCTCCATGAATTAAACATCTCATCCATTGCCTTCCCTTGCTACCATCCTTCTCTACCATGCTCTTTGAGTAAGTTGAATTGATTAAAATTTTGGTTAGGAATGAACATTTACAGAATTACTAAATCTTCTGAAACATTTTGAGAAGTGGGGTGGTAGAAAGGATGTAAAAGGAATAATTTTTGAGCCTAGGAGTGCAGCATTGTGAGAAGTACTGAGTCAAAGTCCTCCAGGGTTTTTATTCCACTTCTGATCTTTTGGAAAGTGGATTCAGATCCACTGTTCTGATCTAATTTATGTCACTGTGTTCTGTTGTTTTCAACTCAAATTATATATAATTCTTACTTTTCACAACAAGGCAGTTTTATTAACTACTTTCATTTATTTAATTCCAACCATAAGCACATGTATATTTTAAGTTACAAAATTTTCTTCTACCTTCCCTTCCCACCTCCTCCTGTCACCATTAGTATTGTATATACATATTTTGGATAAACATGTTTACATATTAGTCATTTTAGGTATGAGGAATTAGGATTAAGGGAAAGAGATGAATGAGAGATTTTTATCAAGTGTTCATCAGATTCTGAAGCATTAGCTTTTTCTTTTTTGTTGTTTTGTTTTCTTTTTCTTCCTCTGGATGGGGATAACATTGTCCATAGCCAGTCCAATATAGTTGTCCCAGTTCTCTGAGATTTTTTAAACTTCTAATCATTTTTTGGCAAAGAAATGGAAATTGAGGAGATGCCCATCAATTGGGGTATGGCTGAGCAAGTTATGGTACATAAATACATGAAATATTGTTTTTCTATGAGAAACCATAAATGGTCAGACTCTAGAGAAGCATGGAATGACTTATGGAATCTGATACTGAGCAAAAGGAATAGAACCAAGAGAACAATGTACACATCAACAACATAATGAAATGAACAACCTTGATGGAAGCAATTCCTCTGGACAAAACAGAGATGAAGGACAACTGAATTTGACTGGTTATGGACTATATAATGCTCAACCAGAGGAAGAAAAACAAAACAAAACAAAACACACAGAAAAAAAAAACCAAAACTTCCGAATCTGTTGAATACTTTATAAAAATTATCTCTAATGTATCTCTTTCCCTTAATCCTAATTCCTCATGCCAAAAATTACTAAATATGTTTAACAAAATATATATGTAAAATGCTAACCTGACTATTCCCTGCTGAGGGTAGGAGGTGAGAATAGAGGGTGGAGGAAAATTTTGTAACTTGGAAATATGGATGAACAAATGGATGAAAATAAATATATAAACAAAAACAAATAAATAAATTTAAAACATAAAACAAACAAAAAAGAAATGAATAGACAAATTATCCAATCCATCTCACTAATGAAATTGTGATTTATTTATACTTTACCTGTAAGAAAGACTCGTTTTAAATAAAAGGCAAAATAATGCTTTTGATTTCTAAAAAAAACCAACTTCCAATCATTTTTGCTACAGAAATTATCATATTATAGAAATTCAGTCATAGTTAGTTCATCTGTTCAAAAGAACAAGAGAAAATGACCTATAAAATAAAACATTCAGGGAGCAGCTAAGGTGGCTCAGTGAATAGAGCACCAGCCTTGGAGTCAGGAGGAGCTGAGTTCAAATCTGACCTTGGGCACTTAATAATTACCTAGTAGTGTGACCTTGGGCAAGTCAGTTAACTCCATGGCCTTGCAAAAGCAAAAACAAAACAAAACAAACAAAAAAACAAAAGATCCAGAGTAACAACAATAAAGATAATATATCAAATATTTTTAAATATTTATTTTGGATCAGTAACTAGATATTTTGCTAAGTGTTTAGATAATTGAAAACACTGATAATGTTGTGACACTTACAGGAGCTTAATTGTGTTGTTTTGGTTTTTGCTGTATGAATCTGATTCTTTATAACATACTTTTCATAGTATTTCTCAGTTTATTAAATAAAAAAACAAAAATAGTATCATAAATTTTCTTTACTCATTGTTTTAGTTCTGCAACCAATATAAAAATAAAAATATTGATTGGAGGTCATGCTGTTTAAATGCTGGAGTAGGCAGTATTATCATACACAAGCACACAAAAAATCATTAATATGAATTGAAAAAAAGTCTTATTAAAAATTTAATCACATGTGATTATGGTTACAACAACTAGTAAAAAAAAGTTTAAAAATAAATCAACCAATCATGCAGGTGGTCATATATAAATATGATGGAAAAAAATGTAGTTAATTAGAAAAATTCAAATGATAAGGTGAATTTTTCCCTTTTTCATCATAATATTTGGCTTTGAATAGAGTGAATGAACCCAAGATGATAACTTGACAACTTTATGGTCTGCTTGTAACTGTCAGATTCTACTGTCTTCATTCATATCATCTGCCTGTACTAATTTTTTGTCACAGAATCTTTTATCTGTAATAGAAAATGAAAATAAAAGATGATGATTCACTCATTTCTAACCTGCATGCTGCCATCTAGCTAATGAGTTTTAGCTTTGATTATTAAAAAGAGCTCATTTGCATTTTGCAATTTACATTATAAAAACTTTTTGACTTCTGGACAAGATGGCAAAGAGAAGTCAGGCCCTATTCTAACATCTCCTGATCTTCCCTCATTTATAAAATGAAACAAACCTCTTAGCAGAAAATCAATTGACAAAACCCTGAAAGAGAAGCTAGAAGAACACCTACCTCAAGGTTTGTCTTTGGTGATCCCAGACTGGCCTGGGATCAACTGTGGAGGAGTTCTCTGTGGGAGCCATGGTCCAAGAACGTGCTGGAGAGTGGGGGCATTGACTGTGGGACTGACAGTCTGGGGCTTACCAGCAGGGCTGGAAGGAAAGTTCCATCCTCTAGCATCCCTTACTAGCCAGATGGAGTTATTACACTCAGTGATTAAAGCCTCTAGCACCCCCCTACTGGCCAGCCCTCATGGAGTTACTAAACTCAGTGAGTAAAACCTCTAGGGATCCCAGCACCAAACCTTTGTGAACCAGTGCCTACCCTAGCACAAGGTCTTAGGGAAATGAAGAAAGGCCAGTGGAAAGGGGGATCCATAGAAAAGTTCCTAGAAGGAAAAGACCCTAACTCAGAGAGACCTAGAACCTGTGAATATGATTTGTTCTCCAACACAGAAAGATTTTCTTGAAGAAATCAGGAAGGAGTTGAAAAAAATCAATTGAAAAATATGGGAAAAGAAACCCAAGAGAAGATTAACACCTTGCAACAAGAAAATAAATCCTTGGAAAATACAATTAGAAAAATGCAAAAAGAAAATAATTCTCTCAAAGCCTCAACTGGTCAAATGGAAAATTCTTACAAAAATAGAATTGAGCAATTGGAAAAGCGGTTGCAAAAGGTAAATGAAGAAAATTCTTCTCCAAAAAAAAAAAAGAATGGAGTCTATGGAAACCAATGACTTCATGAGACAATAAGAATCTGTTAAAACCGAAAAATCAAAAAAAAAATAAGAAAATGTAAAATTTCTCATCAGCAAAGGCACTGACCTTAAAAAAAAGATTAAGGGAGGGGGACCTAAGAATTATTGGTCTTCCTGAAATACCCTGAGGAGAAAAAAAGCCTTGACTTAATACTGCCCTGACATCATGGTAACAGAGGGCAAAACAGTTATTGAAAGAATACACTGATCCACTCCAAAAAGGGATCCCAAGATGAAAATGTCAAGGAATATAGTGGCCAAATTCCAGAACTATCAGATAAAAGATAAAAATCCTACAAGAAGCCAGAAAGAAATGATTTAGATACCAAGGAGCCACAGTAAGGATTACACAGGACCTGACTTCATCAGCACTAAGGGATCAAAGGACATGGAATGTAATTTTCCAAAAAGCAAGTAAGCTTGGAATGCAGCAAAGAATTCACTATCTGGTAAAACTGAGTCTTCAATTCCAGGGAAAGAGATGGACATTTAATGAAACAGGAGACTTCTAACTTTTACTGATGAAAAGACCAGAGATAATAGAAAATTTGGACCTCAACAGGAAACTTGAGAGACAAATGACAAGGTTAAAAAAAATAAAGGGATGCAAAAAAAGAAGACAAAAGCCTGCTATCCAATAAGATGAAAGTGATTATATCCCAACCTTGGAGAAAGACTTTAATAACTCTTGAGAATTGCAACTCTATTAGAGAGAATATACTTAACCAAAAGTGATGGACATTCATGACTTATTCAAGAAACTGCTATCCAATAAGATGGAAACTGGCTATATCCCTACCTGGGACAAAGACTCTAATAACTCTCAATAATTAAAATTCTATTAGAGAGAAGAATATAATTAGCTAGAAGTGATGGACAATCATGACCTTTCTGTGACAGAGATAGAATGATTTAAAAACAATACCTCCTTAAAAAAAGAGGGACAGTAAAGAGATGGGAGGATTTAGAAGACTTAATGAGGTGAAGAGGTACAAAGGACTTATTGCAATAGAGGGGAAGAAGGGAGGAAGTGAGAACCTCCTGAATCTTACTCTCATTAGATTGGCTTAAAATTTACATACTTGCAATCAATTAAGTTAAGAAACTTATCTTACCTTTGAAGTATTAAAAGGGGAAAAGGGGAGAAGGAGGAAAGGGGACACCCACAGAAGGAAGGGATGGAAGAAGGAGCAAAGGGAAAGGGTAAAAAAGGGGGAAATGGAGTTGGATATAGGAGGGCAAACAAACTGAAGGTAGTGGTATTCAGAAACAAAATAACAGGGAATATGGATAAAGGAAAAAGGGGGAAAAATACAAACAGAGCGAAGATAACATGGAGGGCAATAAAGAGTTAGTAATTATAACTTTGAATGTGAATGGGACAAACTTCCATTAAAACATAAGTGAATAACAGAGCAGATTTAATAAACACAATGCTACAATATGCTGTTTACAAGAAACTCATTTGATGCAGAGAGAAACAAGTAGAGTAAAGGTAAAAGGTTGGAGAAAAATATATTTTGCTTCAGCTGAAGTGAAAAAAGTATGGGCAACAATCCTTATCTCAGGCAAAGCACCTGCAAAAATAGATGGCCTTTAAAAGAGATAAGGAAGCGAACTATATCCTCCTAAAAGGTACCATGGAAAAAAATAATTTCAATAATAAATATGTATGTACCCAATAGTATAACATCCAAATTCTTAAAGGAGAATTTGAAGAAGTTATAGGAAGACATAGACCACAAAACTCTACTAGTGGGAGACCTCAACCTCCTGCTTTCAGATTTAGATAAATCTACCATAAATAAAACAGGAATGAAATTAAGGAGGTAAATAAATTGTTAGAAAACCTAGACATGATAGACTTATGGAGGAAACTGAATAGGCATAGAAAGGAATATACTTTATTTTCTGAAGTACATGGCACTTACACAAAAATTGACTATGTACTGGGGCATAAAACTTAATGATCAACTGCAGAAAGTCAGAAATAGTGAATACATTTTTCTCAGATCATAATGCAATAAAAATCACAAGCAATATTGGGCCAGGGAGATATATACCCAAAATTAATTGGAAGCAAAATAACCTCATTTTAAAGAATGAGTGAATCATACAGCAAATTATAGAAAGAATGAATCATTTTATCCTAGATAATGACAATACTGAAAAAACATAACAGAACCTAGGGGATGCACTCAAGGCAGCTGTCAGGGGATATATTATATCTTTAAATGCTTATATGAATAAATTAGAGAAAGAGGAATTCAATGAACGAAATATGCAACTAAAAATTAGAGAAAGAACAAATTAAACCCCCCCAATCAAATACTAAATTAGAAATCCTAAGAATTAAAGTATAAAATAATAAAATCAAAAGAAAGAAAACTATTGAACTAATAAAGAAAACCAAGAGCTGGTTTTATGTAAAAAAAACAAGAAAATTGATAAACCTCTGGTCAATTTGATTTAAAAATAGAAAGAAGAAAACCAAATTGCTAGTATCATAAATGAAAAAAGTGAACTCACCACCAATAAGGAGGAAATGAAAGTAATAATTCAATAATTCAGGATTATTTTGCCCAACTCTATGCCAATAAATTTCATAATCTAAGTGAAGTGGATGAATATTTACAAAAATGTAAGTTGCCCAGGATAAAGGAAGAGAAATAAAATACCTAAACAACCTATCTCAGAAAAAGAAATACAACCAGTCATTATTGAACTCCCTAAGAAAAAAATCTCCAGGGCCAGATGGATTCACAAGTGAATTCTATTAAACATTTAAGGAACAATTGGTTGCAATTCTATAACAACTCTTTGGAAAAATAGGTGAAGACAGAACTCTTTTCATGACACCAATTTGGTGCTGATACCTAAACCAGGAAGAGTTAAAAGAGATAAAGAAAATTATAGACCTATTTCCCTGACGCATATAGATGCAAAAATCTTAAATAAAATCTTAGCAAAATGACTACAACAGGTTATTACTAGGATAATACATTATGACCAAGTAGGATTTATCCCAGAAATGCAAGATTGGTTCAATATTAGGAAATCTGTCATTATAATTAATTATATAATAACAAATCTATCAGAAATCATATGATTATATCAATAGATGCTGAAAATGTTTTGCAAAAATACAGCACCCATTCCTACTAAAAACATGACCTAGCCTAGGAATAAATGGATTTTTCCTTGGAATAATAAGCAGTATCTCTCTGAAACCATCAACAAGCATTATATGCAATGGGTATAGGTTAGAGGCATTCCCAATAAGATCAAGGATGAAACAACGATGCCCATTATCACCACTGCTATTCAATACAATATTAGAAATGTTAGCTTCAACAATAAGAGAAGAAAAAGAAATTGAAGGAATTAGAATAGGAAAGGAAGAGACAAAACTCTCACAATTTACAGATGACCTGATGGTTTACCTAGGTGTCTGGTATTGGCTAAGAAATTGAGTGGTGGATCAGTGGAATAGACTAGGTGCAATAGCAAGAATTGATTATAGTAATCTGCTGTTTGATAAACCCAAAGAGTCCAGCTATTGGTATAAAAGCTCTCTTCAATAAAAACTGTTGGGAAAATTGGAAGTGAATATGGCAGAAACATGGATTAGACCAATACCATACACCCTATACCTAGATAAGATCAAAATGGATACAAGATTTAGACATAAAAAACACAAAAAACAATAGCATAAGCAAACTAAGACATCAAGGAATAGTTTACCTGTCAGATCTATGAAAAGGGAAGCAGCTTATGACCAAGGAAGACATGGAAAACATCATTAAAAACAAACTAGACAATTTTGTTTACATTAAATTAAAAAGGCTTTTACACAGACAAAACCACTGTAACCAAGATTAAAAAAACTTAGTAATTTGGGAAACAATTTTTACAACTAGTATTTCTGACAAAAGACTCATTTCTAAAATATACATAGAACTGAGTCCAATTTTTAAAAAGACAACTCATTCCCCAATTGACAAATGGGCAAAGGATATGCAAAGGCAATTTACAGATGAGGAAATCAAAGCGATCCATAGTCATATGAAAAAATGCTCTAAATCATAAATTATTAGAGAAAAGCAAATTAAAGACTCTCTGAGATACCACCTCACACCTCTCAGACTGGCCAATATGACCAGAAAGGACAATGATCAACATTGGAAGAGATGCGGGAAATCTGAGACACTAATACATTGTTGGTGGAGCTGTGAACTTATCCAACCTTTCTGGAGAGAAATTTGGAATTATGCCCAAAAGGCAACAAAAATGTGCATACCCTTTGATCCAGCAACATCACTACTGGGTCGGTACCCTGAAGAGATTATGAAAAAGTGTAAAACTATCACATACAAAAATATTCATAGCAGCCCTGTTTGTGTTTGCAAAGAATTGGAAATTAAGTGAATGTCCTTCAATTCTTATGGCTTAACAAAATGCAGTATATGTGTGTATGTGATTGAATGTTATTTTTCTATTAAAAACCAGGAGTGATGAGAATTCAGGTAAGCCTGGAAGGATTTGCATGGACTGATGCAGAGTGAGATAAGCAGAGCTAGAACACTGTAAACCCTAACAGCAACATTGGGGTGACAATCAACCTTAATGGACTTGCTCATTCCAATAGTGCAACAATCAGGCACAATTTGCGCATATCTTCAATGGAGAATGCCAACTGTATCCAGAGAAATAATTGTGGTGTTTGAATAAAGACCAAAGACTATTATGTTTACTTTGTAAAAAATGTTATCTTATTATGTAATTTTGCTATCTCTTATACTTTATGTTTCTTCCTTAAGGATGTGATTTCTCTCTCATCAGATTCAACTTAGATCAATGTATAGCATGAAAATAATGTAAAGGCTAAGACTGCCTTCTATGGGGGGTGTGGAGAGGGAAGCAAGATTCGGGGAAAATTGTAAAATTCAAAATAAATAAAAATTCTTTCTAAAAAATAATAAAACTTTCTTCCTTCTTTTCCTATTCTCTGCTATTATTTCCTCTATCCTTTTGTGGCACTTCTATTTTTCATAAAGGTCAACCAGTTCCTTTAAATTAAACATGTTATTTAAGAGCTAGATCCAAATGTAAAACTCAATCTCAAAATTATAATGTAAGATTTACCTTTTTTAAATCTCTTAATCATGTAAGCACTTTTGGTGAGGTCTATAGTAACTTTAATAAAGAGCATATTGGCATTTCATAACTGTCCGACAGTATTAAATTCAATGCTATTAATTATTTTGCTTTAATTGTTCAATAGAGTTTAATTTACCTGTTTCAAAAAGTAACCACCAGAAATCCAGAAACACTAACGAAGTTATAGAATACTTCAACTGTCCAACCACCATGGCTATCTTCTTTAGACATCAAATAATTTCTGTTGGTACAATTATATACCAATGCAATGTAATGGGCATTTCTTAAAGATTTATTTTCAAAATAGTATTTAAGGATATGAGAATTAAAAATATAAGAAAAATGGCTCTTTTCATCAAAGAGCTTATATACTCTGGATGGGGGAAGAGGAGAAAGTAAGCATTATACAAATGTATAAAGGTAAGTATATACATAATTTGAGGAAGAACCAAGCACTGTCAAATAAGGGGATGAAAAAGGGTTTTCATATTTGATGGTATATAAACTAAACCTTGCAAGAAACTAGAAATCCTTTTAGATAAAGATAAGGAAAGGGATTCATTGTGGTTAAAACAAAGTGCATGAAAGTGAATAATGTGCAATAAATCTGGAAAGGTCATCTGGAACCAGATCAGTAAAGGCTTTCAATTCCAAGCTGAGCTGCCTAATTTTTATCTTATATGAAATTTAGAATTACTGTGGTTCCCTGAACAGAGAAATGACAACATATCCATGTCACTATCTGTTACAAAATACCAAGTCAGCCGAAAGTAGACCCTTCATTTTATTTTTATTAAACATTTCATCTTGGACCTGATTTTGCTATTATGAAAATATTATTTCAACCAATGCACAACAGTTAATTCTTTTCCAAATTATTTAGCTATTTTTAATTGAGACTTTTGCAGTGTTAATATTCCCCAGTAAAACTGGATGAAAATAAAAGCTCTAGTTTTCATGTCATAGCAAAGCCATCATTAAATCTCCACAACATTGAAGTTAAAATAACTAAATTGGGCTAATAGACTCTGACTCACATGGAGCTTTCATGATTATCTACTTCTTTTCTGCACTGACATAACGACAAGCTTAGTTGAATTTCTTATTGCCTCTAGTTTAGACTAGTGCAATAGACTACTAAAATTCTAAAGTCCTGCCTGCTTCAACTCAACTGCATCCTACATACTATTCAAAGCAACATCTAGAAAAAAAATAAGTTCTGGTCATGACACTCTCCTATTACAAAAGCTCTAGTGGCTCTAGGGTCAACTACAAAGTCCTCAGTTTGTCATTGAAAATCCCTAAAAATTCTGAAATTCTGTCTCTCATTTACCTTTCTAGACAGTGTGTAGTATTCCTTTTCATCTCAATCCCTCAAACTCTCAATTTAGAAGTCATCCTGGGCTCCTCTTTATCTCTCATCCCCCTTATCTAGTCTGTTGACAAGAACCCTCAATTTCACCTTGAAACATCTCATATATGTATATATATATATATATATATATATATATAATATATATATATTATATATATATATATTATATATGCCCCTCTCTGCTTAATAGAGTTTAATGTGAAACAATTAACTCATACCTAGACTATAGCAAGAGCTTGTAGTTGTGTCTGCTTGCCTCTGATCTCTTCCCACTCCAAGTCATCCTTCATTCAACTACCAGTGACTTTTCCTAAAATTTAGGATTGACCATATCACCACACCATCCTCCCCCATTGCCCCCCCCATACACTGACTCAACAAATTTCAGTGATTTTTCTATTGCCTCCAGGTAAAAATACAAAATTTTATGTTTGGTATTTATTGCCTCCCTTTTTAGTCTTCTTACCCTTTAAGTTCCAACATGTGTTCAATCCAGTGACACTGGCCTCCTAGATGTAGCTCTCTCTCTCACAGCTCCCAGCATTTTCTCTGGCAGTTTTCCATGCCTAGAATGCTCTCCCTCCATAACCCCACCTTCTGACCACCTTTGCTTCTTTGAAGTTACAGTTAAAATCCTTTATTTTACTGGAATCCTTTATGAACCCCTATTCATCTTAGTGCCTTCCTTCTGTTAATTATTAATTTATCCTGTAGACAGTTTTGTATGTATTTGCATTTTATCTCCTCCACCTATTTGATTATGAGCTCCTTAATGACAGGGTCTGTCTTATGCCTGGCACACAGAAGGAGCTTAAAAAATCTTTATTGACTGATCAATTGATTGATTGATTCTATGGTCCTCTCAATCTCCACCTCTTAGAACTCTAAATACTTTCAGAGTACACCCCAATCAACATTTTATGCTTAAATCATCTCCTGAGCTAGTCAATATCTAGTGTCTCTCCCAACAAAATTTTCTTAATTTATTTTACATATGCTTACAAGCATAGATGTTATTTCGAAGTTAGAGTGCAAATTCCTTGAGGGAAGGAAGTGTTCAACTTTGTATCCCCAGGATCTAGCAAGGTACTTGGCTCATATAAGGCTAATTATATTAATTAATTCTAAAGACTTTGGTCAAATGCTGAGAATATTTTATGAATTCTATTTCCCTCAAATAAATAGAATTAAGTAAGAAAATTTCATATATCACAAAGATTCAAATTACATGTTTGAAGTGGTATACATACAAAGATATTGCATTAATATTGCTTATTATAAGAAGTATCCCAATCAAAAAAATTCAGGAAAAATGCTCATTTTTTGCCTTTTTATTTTTAAAGAACTCATTAAAAAAATCTGGTGTATTTTTTCCATTGGAACCTTGTGTAAGCTAAAGCCAGATGACTGATGATCCCTTTTCTCCCAAGTTCTTGCCAACTCAGTCTCTCATTTTCTCATTTTCTCAATGAGTAGAGGCCTATGCAAAGGCCAAGCTTGAGCCTTGGGAATCACTAGGTTAGAACTTTATTATGTTTTATATACCTAAATGAATATAGGCATTCATATACCTAAAAATATCTGTGATCTTGTTAATGTTTAAAATTTCTCCAACTATATAGATTGTACAACAGATTTCTATGCAAGTCCTGTTCATGTTCTTCCATAAGATCTCTGCAGGATGTCCAGCTATAGGGATGAGGACTTCTACTCCTTTCTCTAGACATTCTCAAAATCTACCAGCACATACTTTCTTTCTTTTGTTTGTTTGTTTGTTTTTAATCAATTTATTTCCTTGGCAAAATGTCAAGCACTAGCAGATTTTATGATGCTACATAGACCATGTTTCAATGAATAACCTAGTAAAATATAAAGAGAATTCGTCCATCACCCAAAAGTTGGCAGTTGATGGTAGATTCTTTGACCATTTAAACCCATAATAAAGCAATAACAAATACAAAGTGGACCTAGGATCTATGTGAACCACTTTTGTAGTGATGCTGGAAAATTAGCCAACAAAGGAGTAGAAATTACTAACAATCACAGTTTTGGAAACTTTTGTAACTTTTTAAAATATTTGACTTTTTCATGTGTCAAAAATCATCCCATAAATATAAAATAGACAGTAAGGAAAAAATAACACATGTAATGAATACAGAATTTGTCAAAGTCTCAAAATATGTTACTTAAAAAGTAAGACATTTCTCATTGTTTACTTACTTCAAAAACTTCTAGTCACTTAACTTTAAAGTCCCATTGCAGTTTTTAATCAATGATCTTATTTTCATTTTACTAAATGCATGTAAAAGGTCTGCCCTTTCTCTCTCTCTGATTAATTTGAACCATCTTATTGCACCTAGGGATGCATTTTCAATGTAAATATTTGCATTCCTATGTTACATATCAGCTCCTCAGGAGATGAACCACTTGGCTTTTGGCCCTCATTTTCTCCATACCACAAATGAATAGACGTGACTTTTTTCAAAGCAACCTCAGATCCTGCTGAGCATTATTTCTTTGGGTAAAATACATGTTGTAAAAAATGATGATGATATTATTCACAATGAGTTTAAAAAGACTAATATGTGAATTCATATTTACTTTATCATTTAATAGCTTTTAATTTCACAATAATCAACTTAAAATTTATATCTGTAGTGTTGCTTATATGACTATTTGAGGAAATAAAAGACATAAAATCTTTTATTTTAATACCAATGAAAAAATTTAAACCAATAAATATTTATTAAAGAATTATAGTATAGAGTATTAATTATAATATATAGTTATATATAGGTACAGTATATAGCATACTACATATATACTATAATAAGAATTCTAGTATAAATACAGTATTAGATAAATAATAATTTATTTGTGCAACTAAAAGTTAGCAAACATAAGGAAGACAAACATCTTGATATAAAGAAACTAGAACTGGCCTGACTATAACTAGATCTTGTTTTGAGTCCTAGCTCTGCAATTAATTTCCTATGTGACACTGGGCAAATTATCTATCTTCTCTAAAAGATAATATCTATAAACAAAGAGGCTGTATTAGATAATTTCTAAGCACTTTTCCAGCTCTAAAATACCTAATCTTTGATTTCTCTGAGTCAAAGGCAGCTCTGTGACATAGCGTATAGTATGTTGGATTTTGAATTAGAAAGACCTGAATTCAAACATGGTTCAGATACTTATTTTAGCTGTGTTACTTTGAATAAATCATTTGATTTCTTCCTTCCTCAGTTTACCCAGCTATAAAATGAGGCTAATAATAGTTCCTTACAGCGTTATTGTGAGGTTTTTGTAAAGCACTTATACAGTGTCTGGCTCATTGTGGAAACATAATATTAACTTTTCTTCCTTACCTTTCAAAATAATTCCTGTTTAGTTATCACTACCACCCCTGTCCCACCTAACACGCACTCACAAATCAAGAAGCAGATTGAACTTGCTGTTCTACTGAGCAGAATGAAAAACAGATCTAATAACAGATCATTTTCTACATTTGTTTTTTAAGAGCCAGGTTCTGTTCCCCTGCTTTCAACACTGAAGAAACAATGGATTAGACCTTGAAAAGTCACAAAATGACTAAATAGCTTTGTCTTGCTTTCTGGGTCTTGTCATTTCTATTCTTTTGTTTAGGGTTTTTTTTTTTTGGCAAGGCAATGGGGTTAAGTGGTTTGCTCAAGGTCACACAGCTAGGTAATTATTACTTGTCTGAGGCTGTATTTGAACTCAGGTACTCCTGACTCCAGGGCCGGTGCTCTATCCATTGCACCACCTAGTTGCCTCCATTTCTATTCTTAAATAAGAAAGTATATCATACTCTCAAGTGAATGAATTTATATTGTCTTCTTCTTATATCTTTTGGTGCCTGGAAGACTTTCTACTCCTGACATGCTTAGACATCTCAAATAACTATTACCTATATGACCTCATACAATCTACTTAGCCTCTTCCAGTAAGCTATCATGTAATACAAGTTGCATTGAAAAAAAAGAATCTCTTCATCAATAAAAATAACAAGATTTGTTATGTATGTATATCTCAAAATTATAATCTCTCTCTCATATATATATATATATGTATATATATACCCTTATGTAGAAATAATTGGTAAATAGTTAATATATATTTATACAAGCACATACATTATTTTCCAATGTATGCATATATAAATATACAGTACATATTTATATATAAATATAGAGTATATTTTTATATCTGCATATTTACATGTATGCATATATACAAACAATAACTAACAACTTCATGCAGTAAATCTTTCATTGAAGTATAATAACAGGTAATATAAAAAGTTAATGTAAAAAGGGATAAAGAAAGATGAATCCTCTTATGTGGTGGCACATAACATTCTGTAAGCTGTACCTCCTGAGATTTCTAAAGAATAAAATCCTCTGAAACATAAACTGAGAAGAAGTGTCCCAGGCTACTTTCAAGGGATAGGGACTTAACCTGTAATTTCCTTGATGTAGAGAAGTATTGGGTAAGGAAACTCTCTCCTTTTTGCCACATAGATAATTACAATGAACAGTGAGAGGTTGAATGATTCTTCTGTGGTCACAGAGTCAGTATATTTGCATGGTAGGACTTAATCTGAGGTTTTATTGAACCTATCCACTACTCCAAGGTGTTATCCAATAGCCTATACACATTCTTCCAGCCTCCCTGCCTGCCAGACTATATCACCATACTTTCACAGGATTTACACATAAAAAGACTGATTTAAGAAAATTAGTAAGATTAAGCTCAAATGAAATTTTTCTTTAAAAAATAATATAGTTTGAAAAATATATGAAAATATTATCAGTGATCCCTGAAAGCTAATTTGCCCTTGCTTTGAAAGGAATGTTTTTTTCACCATTATTATTCACTATTTTAAATAATAGTTTTACTTCTTGTGATTAATAGAACAACAATTTTTAACTATTGTGGCAATATTAATGTGACAATATTAACATTCTAAAATTTTTGCACATTTTAGTTGGTCATAATACATAATTCCATTTATTTGATCGTGAAGTAGTTTTATGTTATTAAAAAAATTCTGATGTTTAAAATAATGAGTGAATTAGATGCATTACATGGTTGAACTGGATTTGATTGAGGGGATCCTGTGCACTTTCTCCTCCAGAGTCATCTGGGTCCTGTGCCCAGATATGGATCAGGATGCTCAGATATGGTCCTGGATATGAGATAATCAGGTTAACTGACTTGTCCAAGGTCACATAGCTAGTAAATGTCAAGTGTCTGAGGCTGAATTTGAACTCTTATCCTCTTGACTCCAAGATCAGTGCTCTCTCCACTTCAGACCCTAGTTGTTCCTAAGATGTCTTGAAATCTGGCTCCAAATAAAGTCTTTTGACTTTTTAGTACTCAATTTCCTTAATTGTAAAGGGAGGGGGTGGATTAGATGGCCTCGGAGGATATGACATGCTGATAAATGTTTAATAATAGAATCAATGGGAAAATGTATGTACAACATGCTATAAGTTTAATTCTGCATTATTAGCAATTTCGCCATCACTTTTTTATGTCTCATTAGCAAAACAATAAACTAAGTACAAATTCAAGCAGTTGTAAATTTCCAATATTTAAATGCCCAGATTTAAATTAAAGGATTGACTTTCATAGGTCTGTTGGAAATAACTTCAAGACCTCCCTACAAGTTCCCTTACAGCTTCAGATTTCATCTATGATTAATTCTTAAATCTGAAAAGCATTTAGTAGAAGACTCAAAAAGAAAGAAAACAGTTATCAAGTTGCAGATAGTATATTAATCTCTACACTAATATTATCTCATTTGATCCTTACAACAACCTTGAAAGGTGAGTATCATCATCATCATTATTATGTCATTTTACAGTTGAGGATACTGAGACAAAGAGATGTCATTTGATTCACCCAGGTTCACAAAGTAAATTGGGACCTAAAGTTGAATTTAAACTCAGGTATTTCAGACTTCAGACACAATGATTTTCCCACTGTGCTAACAAACTTCCTATAACAGATGCCAGTCATGTTATTGACCTCTCAGATAGCAAAGGAAATTTCATCTAATTTAGAAATTATGCTGCTTGTTTGGTATTATGTTGGGAGTGACCTCACATCTCAGTCAATGGTTCTCAAAACATCATCAATTGAGATTCCTCAGTAGCCATATCTGACAACAGTTTGTCTGACAGGAGGCTGGCTCTTGGAGTTAAGATCTAAATGTTGTGTTGGAGGCCATAATACCTGACTGGTCCTTTCAAACAATGTGCTTTGACAACTGCATGGCAAGTTCAACATAATCCTTTTCAGGGACAACAGCTATTCCTTAGCTGTCAGTTGAATGTTCCACTATTGTTCCATTCTGCCAAATCAGGTTTGGAAATGTCTGGTAGGATTCTCCCCCTGTCCACATTGAGTGGTTGAATTTTAAAAGCATAGCAGCAGTATAATACATGTATTAATTGTTTTGTCAAAAACTGTTACAGTATCATTCAAAAACAAAAGCAAATATATGAGTATATTCAGTGTTTTAAAGTAGGAAAAGGCCCAGCTCTTGAGTCAGAGATTCTGGGATCAAATCCAGTCTCTGATGAAATGCCTTGCCTTATTATACACAAGTCATTTAATTTCCTCGGGCTTCATTTTTCTCATACCAGCATAACATAATAACTCTAAAGCTATGAGGTTATCCTCAAGGTATTTGTTGCATTTATAAAGAAAGGACCAGTCATCTTTTAAAGCAAGGAAAGTTAAAAATCAAGAGGAGCTTAAATTCACTATAATTAGCAAAAGACAATAAGAACTCATTTCTCCTTGTCAATATGCTTAATTCGTTTAACCACTTGAAAAGTGTTCTCATTATTGATCTGCAAAAGATTTTTTTTCTCTTTAATTGGATCAGTAATAAAATTTATAATTGTATTTTTGTTTTCTCCACATTCTCTTCAAGGGTGGTAGCTGGAACTTGTGTGAATCATTCCTAGAACTGAAAGGCTTTCAAAACAATGACTAATCATACTAGTATTCTGCCTTTTCTGTATGGAATTACCTATCTTATGTATTTCCCTTTGTACAACAAGGAAAATAAACACACACCCAGGGAACAAGGCAGCAAGTTGTGCCCAAAAGGGCAGGAGACTGGGGAGTCACAAAGAACTTCCAACTAACCACCACTCATTTTCATAAGCAGCAACATCCAAATTAATTATTCTGGTGTTCAATTTTATTTGATTCTTTTTAGAAGAGCATTAAAATTCAATTCTATTCAACATTTATCAAGGCTCTACTATGTGTCCACTGTACGTTGTGTAGGGTTATAAATATATATATTTTTAAAAATCAAACAGTCCCTGGAATGAAGAAGTTTACATTCTATGGAGGGGGGGATGATAGACAAATACAAACCTACAAAATAAAAACACAGCTATTTTGTTAAGAAGGGACAATGACTAAGATTTAGGAGGATCAAGAGGGGCCACTTGAATTGAGCCTTCAAGGGAGTTGAGTTTCAAGAGACAGATGAGGAGAAAAAGAATTCCAGGAATAAAAGTCTAGCCTTATAGAGTTTTTAGGTGGCACCAGGGATAAAATGCTGAGCCTGGACTTAAGGAGACCTGAGTTTAATCTGACATCAGACACTTACTGGTTATGTGACACCGGGCAAGTCATTTAACTCTGTTTGCCTCAGTTTCCTTATTTATAGAAAGTGGACAGAGAAGGAAATGGCAAACTACTCCAATATTTGAAATAGAATCACAGACAGTCAGACACAATTGAACAATAAAAAGATATTAAAATCAATATTTGGCAAACAACTATTACTAAAGTATGTTTATGAATAAAAATACTTATGAGGCAGTATAACATAGCAGAAAAGACTTCTGTGTTTGGAATTAGAGGATGGGGAATCAAGATACCTATAAGCCCCTGGCCAAGTGACTTAACCTCCACATCCCTCAGTTTCCTAATCTTTAATAGAGAGGGATTTGGATTAAATTATTTCTGAGGACTCTTCCAACTCAATACCCATGATCTCATCATGTACAAAGGACTTGAGAATTATTTGCTAAAATAAAGTGAGACAGAGAGAAAGGTGATGGAAGGAGTGAGAAGTGAAGAGGAGGAGTAGGAAGGAAAAATGGAAAGAAGGCAAAAGACAAATGTTGCTACAATTTAAATATCTATATTATAAATATATAGTTATTTTGATAAAAGAATTAACATATGTCAAAAATGAATTTGAGGAATGTAAAAAAAAGATCAATAAGTCTAAGCTTCGTGTTTTTAATCAAATACCTCCAAGTGCCATGAAGAATTTGGTTAGAATTCACCTTTATATTTCAATGACAAAATCCTTGTTTGTGTGTGAGAGAGTCAAAGTGTCAGTTTGACAAATGGGTTTTTCTGTTAAAAATATTGTCTCTGATTGTTTTGTGTATTGATGAATGCTCATAGTAAACATATGATTAACCACAGGGCCAAAATTTCAAATAAAGCTTTGATCATAAGATCTTAGATTTAGAGCAATACAGGATCTGGTTCAAACCCTCTATAAAAAGAACTGAAGTCCTAGGATTTTTAGTGACTTGCCTGAAGTCACACAGGCACAAAACATCCTGAAGCATACAGGCACAAAACATCAAAAGTGGGATTTGAACCCAAATCTTGATTCTAGTCAGTGGTTCCTCTAAGGCAGTACTCACTCTAAAGCACTGCAATTAAGATTTTGACTCCTAAATGTTTGATTTTCAGTCAAAATAATCTAACAAACTAGAAACTTAAATCTTTGTCTGTTTCAAAGACTGTTTACTACATACCTTGTGTAACCATTGAAGTGATGGTGTTCAGTTTGCTGGAGCTAAGAGCTCCAAATGAATATTCTCCATTGAGATATTAGAGAGTTTGGGAAAAGCAGAGAAGAAATACATACTAGTAGATTTTGTATTAACCATAAATTTTAAGACTGAACCTTCTTGGCTTACACATGAATTATTTGTCAATTATATACCATGCCATATTCCAAGACACTAACAACATGATAAGGCCACATCAGCAGAGACATGTCAAGGCTGCTCATTGGGGAAACTCTGCTGATAGGAAGCTGTAAACAGTGCCCAGCTGGAATTGTTTTAATGATAGGGTTCACTGAAGCAGCCAAGGTTAACCTTACCCAGGATAATCTTTATAATGACCATGTGGGGGAACAACCTACCTATATATTGTAAATGTCTGAACTGACAGAAACCAGTCCTTCTGTCAGAATTACTCATATCCCCAGTAAAAGCCTAAATCATCTTATTTAAATGAGTAGTAGCCTGTATCTTGGTTTGAGATCTATTTCTTGGGACTGAATATCTAGTAGTTGTCATGTGAGTTTGATGCTCCAATAACAACTATTTATGTTTCATATCTAAGTCAACAGGCTGTTACTTTTATTAGTGACAAAATAAAAGGGTCAGTTTGATTAAACAAAGTGGTCCATAGAGTAAGGAAAACCTAAATTTGTTTGCTCTCTGTACCAGACATTCTGATGTTGGGTTAGTCAATCAATATTTATAAAACTGTAAAGTCATACATAAAATTTTTATCTGTATCTACAATGGTGTAGGGAATGCTTAAATCAAGACACCCATTGGCTTCCCCACAATAATGAAATTGCATATGGGGATGTTGCTTCTACCTCCACTTTTGAAAAAAAAAGTATTTTGTTGCTTTTTCTTTAACCTATTACTAGTATCCAACTCTCTGTTTTTAAAATCCCATTATAAGTAACAGAGATCACAATGTATTTTCCTAGCCCTGAAGCAGAGCAAGTAGGTGACACAAAGGATAGTATGTATAGCTCAGAGTCAAGAAGATCTTAGTTCAGCTAGCCTCGGACTCTTACTAACTGTGTGACCTGTGACAAGTCATTTAATGCTGCTTGCCTCAGTTTCTTCCTCTATACAGTGAGCTAGAGAAAGAAAAGGCAAGCCACTTTACTGCTTTTTGCCAAGAAAACAGAAAATGAGATCACAGAGTCAGACAATACTGAAACAACTGAAAAACAATTTCTTCAACACTTTTTACAAGTAGCAGTAGAAATTATTCACATGGTCAAATATTAATGATTTTCAGTGAGAGTAATTCCACTGATAATCGTTGTATTCTAGATTTGTTTAGATATATAAAGAAAGTTAAGAGATCTTAATTCAGAAGAATCTATAATTTGAGGGTAATTTGGGCATCTCTAGTCCACTTCACATTTTAGGATTAGTAACCTCAGGACCTGCACCATTTGTAATTTATCAAAAAATACATCATAATAATTTATGATGGAATTAATTTAATGTATATGATTTAACAAATATGCACTTGAATCTACCCAATCTTAAACAATGGGAAGTATCTTAGGGACAGATATTGGAGCTGTAAAATAACGCTTATAGAGAATCCTCAGATTAATTTTTTTTTATTCTAGCAATATAGGCTGCAAACTTATGTGCTATTGAATGTATTCTAAAGGTGCAGAAAGCACTGAGGATTTAATTGATTTGCGCAGTCACAAAATTAGTTTTTGTATGAGGCAGGACTTGGTTTTTTTTAAGCCTTCTCTATCTTACTATTCTCTTCATTTTGATTTAAAAAAAAATAAAAGTAGATCTGATGCTGAGCAAAGGGAGCAGCGCCAAGAGAACAATGTACACGTCAGCAACATTATGAGATGAACAACCTTGATGGAAGCAGCTCCTCTCAACAGTTCAGAGAGCTAGGACAACTGTATTAGACTGGTAATGGTCTATATTATCACCAACCAGAGGAAGTAAAACAAAACAAAACACACAGGAAAAAAACACCCTTACAAAATCTGATGAACACTTTATAAAAATTATCTCTTATGTATCTCTTTCTCTTAATCCTAATTCCTCATGCTAAAAATTACTGATTTGTATGTAAAATGCTAACCCGACTGTTCCCTACTGAGGGGGAGGGGGTGGGAAGGAAGGAAGGAGGGAAATTTTGTAACTTGGAAATATGTACAAATGGATGAAAATTAAAATAAATAAATAAACAATCAAACAAACAAACAAATAAATAAATGAATGACTAAGTAAATAAATGAATAAAAGTAAAGTGATGGTATAGTGTCTAGTGTGCTGAACTTGGAGTGAGGAAGAACTGACTTCATTCCTAGACACAGATCCACACTATCTATGTGACCCTGAGCAAGTCATTAAGCTTCTGAACCTCAGTTTCCTCTTGTAAATTAGGGATTCCTTACAAATTGTTGTTAGTATAAAAAAATGAAATAATATTTGCATAGTACCTTGTAAACCTTAAAGTGCACTGTATATTGTTATCTATCATTATTATTGTCAAAATGAACAGCAATTTCCAGCATAATTAGAAAAATAAATGATTATCGAAACTACTAAAGCACAAATTCAAATGTGAAATAGCTGAGAAATGCTGAAAAATAAGAAACAGAATTCAAATGTATAAAGATATTACTTTTGTGTGATAAAACATAGTAGTTAAAATACATTCAAAATTATTTTTATAATTTTATATGGCTTATTATAAATGAAATAGAAAACTAACCCTTTTAAAAAATCAACACTTTGCCAATAAAAGGTAATGAAATTAAAACCTTGGTGTAAAAGACAGTCAACTGCTAAACACTAAAGTATACTTGCATATTTATCTCTCTGAATCCTGCCATTTGTAAATAAATAAATAAAAATCTCTCAAGGAAAAACTTAAAAACACAGAAGGAACTTTAAAATGCCATCTCAAAATAAGGAACACCAGGATTTCTAATTACTGAAAAGAGATAACCAACTTGGATATCTGTACCTTCTACTACTTCTCAGATCCAACAGACTATGATTGACCATAGTTCACATTATGACATTGTTTGAAATTTTGCATTAGTAAGTCGGAAAATCATTTCTTCTACTGATCCTATTTGACATCATCACAACTGAATGCATGGAAGCAATGCATGAATGTTTTTCTATATTTCATTCCCAGAGTAGTCCCCATCTAGGAAATAGGTGTTATGTTGAATGAAAATTCTTTATATTCTAGAAAATTTAACTTTATTCTTAGATGCTAATCATGACCTTCTTACTATGTAATAGTTTTGTCACCTGATATTTAATGAGTTCAAGTAGCTGAATGAAGTGCCAGAGATATAACAAGTCTTATACATATGTATAAATCTGGGTAGACTTCATGCTCTGTAAATGTTCTTACAACTCTGATAAAACATATAACTAGATTTATTTTTAACTATAGGGAACATGAAGCAAGGAGAAATGAAGTTTTAAATAGTAGACCATGCCTTCAAATAATCCTTTGAGTATTATTGTTAAATAAACAGCTTATGTAAACTAAATTATTCCACATAGGCTTTGCAGTTGAAAGTAATAGGGGAAAAATAAGTTATTTTGACTTTATCTCTTAAGCAAAATGAAAAGCTGTATCTCTTTAGTGTTCCATAATCACATAAAGACATATTAGATTTCTGTTAAAATTCAAATGAATTCAAATTAGTTGGTTACTTAATACTATTAAGTTTTACCTTGTCTGAAACTTTAAGAAATCTCATTGTAATAGGAAATCTGGGAACTAGTAGATTTAGAGATTTTATGTCATATATTTGTAATCAACAAGCTAGGACAGTTTTACTATAAGTCAAAAAAGTAGGTTCTTCTTGGGCAGAATAAAGACAACAGATAGGGAGAGGTGAGGAAAATTAGTCAAATATATCTTTTTTGCTAAGAGGATGAGGAACATTTACTTAGACTAGGGAAAATAAATAATTGCACTGAAAATGTTCATCTCCAAAATCAACTATTCTTTCCATTTTTATTTAAGAAAACTGCCTTGTGAATGCACCAACTGCAAACTATTGGCTAGAAATTATAATGGGGTGTTTGTACAAAATTATAGCAAATTTTTTCCTGATAAATATGGTTCTGTTTTATGAATTTGGGCAAATTATATTTTACTCTTTTTCTTTCAACATTTCTTCAAATTATGTTCTTGTAGATTGCTTTCTTGCAATCTTATATTATTGGGATTTTTAATTTTATAAAACATTGAGAAAATTACTTTATGAAACTTCTTAACTTAGTCTTGGAAATAGTCATTTCCTAAACTATCCAACTAGAAATAATAAAAACTTTTTTATTTTCTCATTAGCAACACTTCATTGGAAATTCATAGAATAATGATTAATAATAAAAACTACTGAGTTCTTATATTCCTTATATTATTTTTCTATTAGTTTCTCTATTTAAAACTTCAATTATAGAAACATATATACACAAATAATAGTATATGTAGTCAAATTCAATTTTGAATAAGCTATTTTTTAGAAATTATAATGATTTTTTAAAATTATCTTAAATTTCAACTACACCATTGGTATAATGAATTTCTCTCCACCCAGTGTATCTACATATTGTTACTTGAAGAGTATAAAGTCTTATCTTCTGGACATTTTAAAAAAAATTCTCTTGAGGGTATTATGCAGACCCTATACATCTTAAGAAATATTGGTGATAACCAAAGTAAATATGCCTAGAAAGTGGTTCTCTACCTGTCTGATTTAAAGAGCAACAAAAAGTTTCTAATTCTCCATTGTATCTGCTCTACTAAGTTTATAAAAAAAGCTGAAATGATCACTATTAGAACCACTTTTTGATTCAATATTAGTTACAATAAAATTGGAAGACAGAAAGGTTTAGAAAATTGCATCTCCCTGAATTTGAAAATTTCTGTTCTCTATGTATGACAAAAAAAAAGTAGTCTCCATGTCAATGTCTACTGAAAGTTTGAATTAAAAACTGCAATTTGAGTAACATCTTAAAATAAATATGAATGATTCATAGAAAACAGAACCATCTGGCATTAAGTAATGTGCATTTATAAGAAGTAATGCCTAGATGAATTCCCTCATTGTGAATCCTATATATTTTACCTAGAGTGGCTGCTAAACTTGCCTATTCCTAGGTTTGCCTTGACTTAGTCAATGAAGGTACTCTGTTCAGAAGATTGTTATTCAAATGTACATATTGTCTGGCTGGTACCCTCTATCCAATGAATTAATTAATCAATGGATTAGTTTATACAGTTAGATAAAATCTATGAGAATGACAGTGATTCAAACTCTATTGAGTCTTCTAGAATTAAATACAAACTCCCATGCTTGATATTTCAAGTCCTTAATAATATGGCTAATGCACATCATTCCATACTTAGTGCATGTTATTCCCATCATATAAATTAGAGTCCAACTAAACTCACTTTTTCTACTGTCTCTGAAACTGAGCAGATACTCATTCCTTCTCTTCTCACCTTTACCTCTCAGATTCTTAGTTTCCTTTTGAGATTATAATATCCAACCTTAAATTTGAGGTTTTTCTTGATAGTACAAGATTCTAGAAACTTTCTCTCAAAAGAAATATATAGCAGTGTATTGTGTATACATACTCTCTCCTCTAGTAGAGTATAAGCTCTTTGAGGTCGAGGACACTTTTTAATTTTGTCTTTATATTCCCGTTGTGAGGCACAGTTCTTATTATATAGTGGATGCATAATAAATGTCTATAAAATGCAAATGTACAAATTAATGTGTATCTATATATTGATTATATATTATATATAACTTCATGCATACATATATGCAATATATTTATGTGTGACACACAATGCAAATATACATGAATTCATACATACACACTATATGACATTGAGAAAGAGATTTAGCTTCTCAGTACCTGAATCTACCCTCTAAGTATATATGCTGCAGAATTTTGGATTTACATTATTAGAGAGGTTCTTTCTTGGTATAAAATTATAGAATTCCAGGTCCTTTCTGCCACTCATGATTCTGAATTATCTCCTTATTATCATGTATTCTGTCTTTCATTATTCTATCATCATATATATATAATATACATATCAATATACATGCATATATGTAATTTATTTATGTATGTATAAGATATACACACACACACACACACACACACACACATACACATACAGTAACAGATATCATTGCCCTTGGATACTGGAATACTAATACTTTCCATGTAGATTGTCTTCTACCTAAATTAAAGTTGGTTCTCTTAAATTTATTCACAATTTTTCTGTGAGAGCATTAATAACTGCTGTTTTAATGTAATCCATTGGTATATTTGGTCATTTCTTTATTAAAAAAACTTAAACTTTTATTCATTAATCAGTCAACTGAATTCCTCTAAGTTTATTCATTTTGTTTATGTATTTTATTTTATCAACAAGAGAAACTTCTTTTTTCCTGTATGTCTTTTGCTCATTTGCTTGAAATCCCTGATCTCCTAGGATTGAAGCAGCTGGGTGGAACAGTGGATCAAACACTTGCCTTGAAGTCAGGAGGGTGAGAGTTCTAATCTAGCCTTAGACACTTTCCACTAACTAGTTGTGTGACCTTGAGTAAGTCATTTAACCCCGCTTGCCTTGCTCCAGGGCCAACTCTAGTTGTGGTGATTCATATCTGGCCATTGGACCCATATGACTCTGGAGAATAACATAAGACTGGAGATTTAGCACAGCACCCCCATACTCAAAGTCTGTTCATTGCTTTTCATGACAGCACCTCCTTGACATTGTTGTGGTTTTCTTTGAAAATGAAGGGCAAACATTATTATTATAGAAGCAGTAGTCATTAATAGAATAACGATAACATCAAGACACATTTTTAAATGTTTTACCTTTGAGATATATCACAGTTATAATCATTTCTGATTTGATTACTAACTTCTCCCACCACTCAGCTTCTGCAGACAGCAAAGTTTCTTAAGAATCTTTTTCTCATTTATTCACAATATAAGAGTTAAATTTAGTCCTCTTAGGAAATAAGTTCTTTCTCTGTCCTCTCAATCTCTCTCCAGCCATGTCAGGGAAATTTTCCCTTTACAAATCACAGTTAAAACTTCCCATCTTCCCAGACTAACATCAAAATTAAAATTCACAATTCTCCACTCCTTTTGTCATCAAGAATTTTGGAGTTTTCATGATTCTGCAGTAAAAGTTTGACTTATCCTCCTTATCTCTTTCCAGTTCTTTTTTCATACTCCCAACTTCAAGAAGTTAGTCAATGTCTTGCTGATTAAGAATTTTCCAACTTTGGCTCTTCAAATCCTCTGGGTCTAGTTAATAATTCTCTACTTGTGCTTACTGGTTTTCCTTGAACATTTCTGATAGTTTGTTATATTCCTTTTAATGTGATAAAATAATATCATTTCACATGTTTTATTCATTCATAAAAAGTCCTTGAATAGTTTATCAACTTATATCTCTGGTTTTCTTCAATTTTCAGCTAAAATTCCATTTTCTGCAAGAAGTTTTACCTACCTTCTTTAGTGGTAACAGCTTCTCTCTAAGATTTACTTTAATTTTCTTGTATATATACCTTCTTGATAGATACTTGTTTATGTGCTATCCCCCAATTTCCTTGCCCTAACCTTACCAACTATATGTTATGAGCTTCTTTATAGCAATTGGTTTTTTTTGCCTTATTTTGCATCACAAAGTTTAGCACACTGGTACATATTAGGAGCTCCCATAAATTCCTCTGGAAAGTATAACTGTATCTAAATGACTAATTTTTTTTCTTTGCAATTCAAACCCTCCCTTTTCCCCTATCTCTTTATTTCCAAAGTTATCTACTTATATGATAAATTTACTATGATGAAATGCTATCACCAAAAATTAATCAATTAAAACTAATCAATTAAAATGTGAGGTTAAATTTACATATATATGTATATGTATATATATATATATATATATATATATATATATTTTCCCCTTACAAATTTATCTAATAAAGCTTTCCAGCATCCTTATTTCCTTATTTGTTGTATGGTTCCACTGTTTTCTGAGTTTCAGAATGTAACCAGGATCAAATTATATTAATTATCTTCTCCCACCTATCTTCCGTTTTTTTAAATCAAACTCTACCTAAGTCCCTTCAGTTAGGGTTCTCAAAATCAAAGAGTTCTTTCAGATCAATCTTCATAATTAAAAGTCCAATATATATGAGGGTTATCTTTCTACCCTGTTTTAAGCTTATTTTGATTCACCATTATGGCAAAGTAAGACACAGGGTTAATATATAAATGAAACCGCAGAAACTTTATTAAGTCTAAACTTAGTATATCCAGATCTCCTTCCAAAATGATAACAGCAAAAAAATTCACTTCATTTCATTTCCTCCCAATTAAAGATATATGGTAAGAATAGGATAAGTTGCCCATCATTTGGAGATGTTATTTATATACCTGCAACCACAATTGTGTAGGACAGATGATAGAATTTTAGTTTTGTACTGATTCCAAAATTCCTTCTTTGAAGAATGGATCAAATTATTACTATCTTAAAATCATTTTTCAATTTAATTCCTTTAAGCCAACTTTTGTATTTCTTTCCACATGTGTGACTCCCATTAATTCCTATGGAATGCATACATTCAGAAAAAGGATAATCAAATCTAACTGAATTTTAGTGTATCAATGTTACATTCCATATAGAAATGGACTGAAGTTTTCATACTGATAGTTTTCAGTACTTCTTTTTTTTAATGAGCACTGAATTAATTTGCAAAGTTTTACTCTCTTAGTTATATATTAAAAATTGCAAGCAAAGGAGGAGAGATTTTTATCTAATACTTAAGAAGAAATAGGAAAAAACAAAAAAAGGGAATAATCAATTAGATTATTTAAATAAAACTTCAAAAATAAGTAAAGAGTAGGCAAACTGGAAAGAGGGAGAGAAGGAAGCCTAGAAATTAGGGTTGAAGTATATATGCATGAAATACATTTAAATGTGAATAAACTACATGGTCCAATGGAATGAAAGAGTATTGACAGAATGTATAAGAAAATACATTTAAAAAAGAAAAAAATTGAATCCAAATGAGAGGCTAAAACAAAGCTCATTATATACATCAGGTGATTATTAATTGCAATCAATTAAATACCAAAATAAAAAGTTTGCACTACTATTAGGAATAACAAGGAAAATTATCTAATGCCTAAAGATACTGAACATAACATAAAAAGTATCAATATTAAACCTGTATAGGGGCATCTAGGTGGCACAGTGAATAGAGCACCAGTCCCAAAGTCAGGAGGAATTAAGTTCAAATCCAGCTTCAGGCATTTAATAATTACCTAACTGTGTGACTTTGGGTAAGTCACTTAACCACACTGCTTTAAAAATAATAATAATAATAATAATAATAATAATAATAAAGAAATGTACTGAATAGCATAATATTCAAATCATAAAAGAAAATTTAGCTGAACTGCAAAAATGTATAGGTGGTAATACAATAATTCTAAGAAATTTTAATGTTCCTATCTCAGTTCTGGACAAATCAAATACAAAATTAAAAAAAGGATAAGGTATAACACACAGTGGGAGAATTTGGGGCTGAAAAAGTTTACATAAATTTTGCACATGGGATCACTTAAGAATATATACATCCTCAACATATATTTAATTTTCTCAGTACAACAGTGCCCTTAGGATACAGAAAAAAACTACAACTATGTAGCAGAAACACTAAACATACCTTTTAGATCACCTTGTAAAAAGCAGTGGACAAATCAGGTAACATAAGCAAAAGAGAGGCCTAAAATACAATGACCTGAAGAATGTATGGATTAAAGAAAAAAATCTCAGAAATTATTATATGAAGAACAACAATGATGATGAGATAGCAAACCAAGATTTATATGATGCATCATAAGAATTATTCAGAAAAATACATATTCTTATGAATTCATTATAATATAAAAATAAGGAGGCAGCTAGGTTGTGCAGTACATAAAACACCAACCTTAAGTTGAGAGGACCTGAGTTCAATTCTAGCCCAAGACACCTGATATTTACTAGCTATGTGACACTGGGCAAGTCACTTAACTCTACTGTCTTGCAAAAAACAAAAATATATAAAGAAATTGAACTGAAAAAACAATTTTAAAATTAGACAGTCAGTTATGAAGAAGACCTAAAATAATCTGAAAAGAAGAAATCTTGAAAGCCAAATGAGAAATAGATACATTGGAAAAGAAAAAATAGCATTGAACAGATAAAATTAAAATGTAATTTTAAAAAGCTGATAATGAGGAAAATGAAATTTTAGCAGACATTCATAAATGAAAGTCATTAAAATATACCTATAACAATTAGTTTAATTATAAATTAATAGATAAAACTTCAAAATTATGCTAAATAAGACTAAGGTTAATAACAGAACCTTAATTACTTCTAATGAAAATTTTCATTGCACTAATTCTGATTTTTTTAAGTTTAATACAAATATATAGCTATAGATAAAGAAATGGATATATATATATACATATAAAATAGCATTCTCAATTCTATATTAGTAGTTAAGCTTTCAAGAGAAAAAACTGATTATGTAAACCTTAAGTGAGCTCTACTTCAGATGCATCTTGGTTTTGTTTACCTATTCTTAGCAACCATTTCCATAGAGTACTCAGCATCCAGAAACTAGTACAATAATTGACTAATGTTTTTACTATTTGCCATCATCCATCTTCTACCCTTGGGCTGATATGTTGTTTTAACATTATGCAAACTCAGCAGCATACTTCACATCATTGAAAAAGCAATACTTTATCCCCATGAGAGCCCTATTAGTCATATTGGAGGACTGATTTCACTTAAAAATTGCTATCAGGACATTAATAGCATTAACTAATCAAAGATGGTAATGACAGACCAAAGTTTTCAAGGACATCAATAGCATCACCCTGATTGTGTCTACATCTTAAAATCTATGTCTTGCCCTTGGGAAGCATGCCAGTTTTAATTAATTTGATGTGGGAATTTTTATACCCAGAAAAGAATGTTTCCTTGCCCCTTCTTGTTCCTTGGATATGAAGTGGTATCCATAAAATAAAGCAGAAACAAGGGGTATTTGTTTCTTATCATGAATATTAATAGCTAAAATAAGTGATTCAAAATTTGATTATCATATTTTCCAAAAGTATAGCTCTGCTCATTTAAATATCAAATAAAACAAAATTAAGACAATCCCTAATTACACATAATAATCCTTGAGGTATTCACTTATCTTTAAATGGATTCATTTTATTATAATTGAGAGTATAGCTGGAATTTCTAAAGATTTTTTAAGGAATTGCTGGAAACATTTTCTTTGGGTCTCTTGGAAAAAATAGTCCAGCTCTTTAAATGAATGTTTTATAACATATTTGTTCTGTTTCAGCTATATAAAATAATTGCTAAAACTCTAGTCTATTTTCAAATTCCTGAAAGTAACCATTTTGGCAAACTGAGCAAAACAATTTTAAAAAGATGTACAACTTTAAAAAATTTTGACTGAGAACATAGTTCCCCCATCATTTTGTCAGTGGGAGATTACCTTTAAATCCAACCTGACCACCTTCTATTAGTCTTATCAGAAGCAAAATTTTAGTTTTTCAGGGTAGGTCTCTGTTTAACATTGTCAACACCTTCAAATCTTCATCTTCATTATATTCTTGCTGTCAACAGCTTCTAACAGTGAAGTCTAGTGCCTTCTAAGCTTTTGAAAAAACTGCTTTCTCTTTTGCTTATATGTAGATAGATATACTTATATCTATATACATATTTAAATATTTTATTGGATAAAGTTTCCTGATGCCATAGAAATTATCACTCTGCAAAATCTACCTTTTCTGGAAATGCTGTCTGAGACATCTATTTAGGAAAATGGAAGAAAATATAACAAAAAACCCCCCAAAACAACCTAAAACTTAATTTTAAACAATTTTATATACATATATATATATATCCAACAAAGTCAATATTTTCGATCTTCAATAAAAGAAATATTTGATGAAATAAAAGTCATTTTTCCTCTTTATTAAAATTTGTACTGTTAAATTATAGTCTAAAAGTAAACTTAAAGTGGGTGTTTGAAAAAAATTGCCTATTTTTTCAGGGAAAAAACAAATTTTCTATTCATTTATATATTATATCTTGAGATTTGTAGGATTGTTACTAAGATTTTGATGAATTTTAGATATTTAAAAATCAATAATTTGGGAAAGTTGGTTTTAAGATTTTGAGTTTTTGAGTTTTTTGTTTGCTTTGTTTTTTTGTTTTGTTTAGTTTAGCTCTCTAATAGTGGAGACCATATCTTGTTCTCTTGCCCAGAACCTAGCATAGTAGATTCTAATTAATGTGCATTTCACATAATCCCTTGACAAATTCCAGTATTCTTTGCTGCTCCTTAAAGGCTGATGAATAGTCTTGCACTGCAAACAGTTAATCAACCAGCAAACATTTGTTGAGTACATATATATACTTAGCAATGGGGATGCAAAGAAAGGGGGGGAGTCTCACTTTCAAGGGGGTTACATTATAGATGAAAATAATAGGGAAACAATAGAAATAAATGTATTTTTTCCAAATTCAAGAAAATTTGGGATTGAATAGAACTTTACTAACTGATAAAACTTCCTGGAAGAACTGTCATTTGAGCTAAGATCTGAAGTAAGGTAGGGATCCTGAGGTCAGCATTCCAGACATGGGACCAGTCTAAATAAAAGTACTGAGAAAGGAGAAAGAATTTCATGTGTAAGAATAGCAAATAGGCCAGTTAGACTGGTAATACTGTAACCTTTACCAGGTGCTTGCTGATGCTTGCCAAGTCTACTATCCTCCCCCTTAGACCACTTAACTCATTCCCTATAGTAACTATTCTGAACAATCTTTTGCCTCTTCTCTTTGAAACAATGATGCATCTACTCAACAGAAAGTTAAAATGCAAGACCCAGAAACTAAATGATCTCTGCTTCCATTAAGGTCTCTTAGTGTCATCATCACATTCCCGTTTTCCAAGTATGGAAGGAAAATCAGTATACAGAAGTCATTGCAGTTGTTCAGTCATTTCAGAATTTTCATGACCTCAGTGGGGGTGGGGTGGGTAAATTTATTTTATTTACAATTTAAAAAAACAAAATAAGCATAGTCATAACACATACAATAAAAAGATGATTGTACATAAAACTGCAAATCTACCATGTATAATTTGTTATACTCTGTAAATATAAAAGTTATAATATATGTTTTCATTTTTTCTTCCCTTGATCTAGATATGGTTATCATTAGTCACAAATAGTTGTGTATGCAATTATCTAAATTTCTATAAATATATTTTATGTATATAAATATATACATATATAAACATATATTATTCTAGAAACTATTCTATACATACATTCCATAAATATATATATATATATATATATATACACACATTTATATATATATATATATACCAATTCTTTCTCTGAATGCAGATAGTGTCTTTCATCATAAGTCCTTTATTTTTAATTTGTGTATTTATAATAGTGAAAATGACTTTGTCACTTCAAGTCAGTCAAAAAACAATACTGCTGATGCAGTACACAATATTATGCTAACTTCACTCTTCATCATTTTGGGGTATTCTTGACAAAGACACTGAAATGATTTGCCATATTCTTCTCCATTATTTTATAGATGAGGAAATCAAGACAAACAGGATAAAATGACTGCCCTGGGTCCCACAGTTAGTAAGTACCTGCAGCCAGATTTGAATTCAGGAAGGTAGTGCTTTATCCATTGTACCACCTAATTGTCAAACTTTATGCTTTATTATTCTTTAGAATAATTCTTTAGAAAAAAATCATGGAGATGTACACCAGTAATCACCGCTACTAGAGTGTGTGTGAGTATGGTGCATTCCTTGACCTCAGGAGTTCCTTGACTCCAATTAGAGTGTTCTTTTTATCCAATGTGCCACCTACTTGCTTCAAAGAAATCATTACCTATCAATAAATATTAATCTTTGCTTATTGCTTTGACAGTTTTGTGTATGTATCTGTGGAAGATAAGTATACATTTGTATGGAAAATTTTGCCAGAAAACTCATTCTTAAATGATGTAATTTTTGACCATATCCATTCATGAATAACTTCTATGATGTGGATGTGCCATGATGAACATCCTCAGGGTGTAGTCTCAAATTAATGAAATGACAGATCACAAACATATTCAGTAAACAAAAGATTCATTTTGCATAATGTTTTATGATTTATAATTTGCTTTCTTCACAATATTTTGTAAACTAAGTAGTATATTATAGTGTTCATTTAACTAAAGTTATATGAACTGAAAATAGTATTTCTTCAAATTTTAGAGTAAAACTGGAAAAAACAATAAGAAAAATAATAATTTGTGCACTCCCAAATTTCTTCTTTCATTATAAAGTCATAAAAATGCTGATTTCATCAGTAAACTTAAAAACACTTGGCATTCTCACTTGATGACCAAAGTTTAAAGTATTCTGGAGCATTCAAAAGATGTCTACAAACTGTTACTTTTCTCAAGTTGCCAATAACCTTGAGCACAGCTTTGGAAGGAATTTTCAGGACCCTAAATGAGTCTCTGCACATGTCTTTCCAAGTGATCTTGAAAACAGAACAAGTAAAAAACTTGTATGCTCCTTTATTTTTTAAGATTTTTTTTTTAGGTTTTTTGTTTTGAAAGGCAAATGGGATTAAGTGGCTTGCCCAAGGCCACACAGCTAGGCAATTATTAAGTGTCTGAGACCAGATTTTAACCCAGGTACTCCTGACTCCAAGGCCGGTGCTTTATCCACTACACCACCTAGCCGCCCCTGCTCCTTTATTTTTAATTCCTTGACTTCATTTTCTCTGCGTGAATTATACTTTCTACTTCTTTGACTTCCTTTCTCACTCATAACTAAAAAAAGAAATTAAGGATGTTCATGACAATTAATTAATTTATGAATTAACAACAGTCACTATTTGATGATATAAAATCTGATTGTCTGACAATTGAGTGAAGCTTGCATGCCTTAACTATTAGCTGTTCTGTGGTGAAATTAGTAGAGTAATATAATTCTTTTATTCCCAAAATTTATCTACCATTTGGAGTACTGTGATAAATAAGGAATAACTACAACTTACAAAGTATTTTTAAGTTTGCAAAGCACTTTCATATTCACAACTTCCATGAGAAAAGGGAGGTTATTCCATTCTGCATTTGAGATTCAAGGAAGGTAAATGATTTATCCAGTGTCACAATGCTAACAAGGGTGTGAGACAGGGTTTGGATTGAGAGTTTCCTGACTCCTAGTGTAGGAGAGCCCCTTCATTATAATATTCTGTGTCTACACTATTGAAGATTTGTTTCCTCCTTTCCAGCATAACCACCACCCAAAATACAAAATGATTTTTCAAAACAGTGAGCAAACCTATAATAATCACCATGTAAACATTAGTTATTTATTATTATTATTATTATTATTATAGCAAAATTTGGTCATGTCACTTGCTTTCTCAAGATCTATCTTAATTCTCCATTGCCTCTAGGATAAAATATAAACTCCTAAAATTGCCATTTGAAACCTTAGCAATCTGACTCCCGTCTACTTTTTCAGACATCACAAGCCTTATCCCACAGTAAGTGATTTCCACATAAAATAGAATCTAGGATTCTAGCCTCTACCTTCATACTTTTCCAAAGACTTGAATGTTTTCTTTCATCTTTTCCTCTTAAAATCATTTCCCGGCTATCTTTAAGACCCATGGTAACTCCCTATGGAAAGCCATTCTTGATGTCCTTGATTGTGCCTCCTAAATTGATGTTTTTATTGCATTGTATATGGTTTATATGTACTTAATTGTTAGATACTACAACCTCAATAGAATGAAAACTTCATAAGGGTAAAGACTTTTATTTGCCTTTGTAGATTGTACACAGTAGGCACTTGATAAGTGTTTGTTGCATTGAAGGAGAAATACATTGTTATAAAGTACATCAGTCTGTAAGATCATTTTCTAGGGTCAACAAGCCCATCAGCAATATAGATAAAGGAAGAGAAAAGGAAAAGAACACAGTAGGTAGAAAACAGCAGCAGCATAAGTTAAATATTCTTTACTTCATAGTTTGGCACAACAGTTTGTTTAGTGAACAGAACTTTGGAAACCTACAATGAAAAACTCTGGGTGTTAAGAGTTTTTAAAGTAAAGTTATTACTTCATGTTTTGTTTTAGTTTTTTTTTTTGTTCTTAATCTTTTATATTTAGAAGGCCAATAACTAGAATGAGTTAAGGAAAAATAAAATACAAGCAATTTAGGAATCAAAGCAATAAAATCTAGAGAATTTTTCACATATAAGATCAGAAAATTAAATCCCTACAGAAATAAATGTGTCTCCTCTTTTTCATGTTTATGGTCATGGATACTACTGCTTTATAATTTCAAAAGTAAAATGTTATGAACTCCTGAAACTTCTTTTTTCTTTAGCTTCCAATAGAATACCTTTTGGATAATGATCTCTCAATAAATATTTTTAAAATATTATATATATTTATGTATATATATATATTTAAATGTGCAAAGTACCTTTTAGAAAGGAAATTTTACTTCTTTTCAAAATATCATATATCAAAATAATAAGTTGTAAAAATAAAGCTTTTAAAAATAAAAAATTAATACCAGATGACATCCATTATGATCATATTTCAGACCAGAGTTGAATATTTTAATATATTATATTAAAATATAACTATATGTATTAAAATGTCTATGAATTTTTAGACTATCATCATATGGCACATCAAAGCAGGGGGGAAAAAAATCCCTCCAAATTTGACTCAGTTTTCACTCAGGGCATATGTCAATATCAGAGTGTTTGGTTGTGTGTGTGTGTGTGTGTGTGTGTGTGTGTGTGTGTGTGTGTGTGTATAAACAAATTTTAAAACCACATACTTATTTGTGTTATAAATAAAATATAGAAATTCAATGACCTTCAGCAAATATATTTCTGAGTAAAAACAGTCTACAGCAGCTCAATACAGTATGCTGAAATGGGAAACCTAGGTCTCAATCTATTCTTGAATAACTGATATTAGTAATATTGAGACATTCCACCTCAATTGGATCACAAGTTTAAAAAAAGTTTACTTTTAATCAGAAATATTTTATCTGCCACTCCACTACTTAAACAAAACTAACAGCTCCCCAAATTAGGAAGGCATAACCCTTCTATTCCCAGTTGAGTTTTGATTTTTTTTCATAAACACAATGGAATAAATCTCATATCTCGTGGTTTCCTAGGTTCTGCTGGTTTTTATTCTCAGTCATTCATTTTATAAAGATTTTTAGGATTGTTATCACAGACATAACCAATATCTACTTAGAAACAAAGCAAATGAATTACTTATTTTACTTTCTGCTCATATATATGTGTATATAAATTTAAATGTAACTTTTAAATGTAAATATAACTTTTATATATAAATTTAAATATAACTTTTCATTTGCCTTCTACTTCTTACCCTTATTTTTTTTTATTCAGGTATCAGTTTCTGTCAGTAGTTCTGGCTACCATCTGTTCATAACTGACAGACTAATCTGCTCGACCACTTTGTTTCTCTCATTGTCAAGTACATTAGGCCAGGAATCAGTGCTTTGTACCCTTGAGAAATCCTCCCTTTGCAAAAGTTCAACTTTTCTTGCCTGTCTAGACTGTCAGACTGCTTTCTCTTTCTCTACCACTGACAAGACCTTTTTATCATCCTTACCTACCCCCCAGGGAGCTGGTCAGTGAGATGTTAGATCAGTCTTTAAAATTTACCCAGGTAAGAGCCACAATGAATGACACTAATCATGCTATGCAAATTAAAACACTTTTAAAATTGCAATGGATATTTTGTCAAAATTATCTGTGTCTAAGGGGAAAAAACTGATTTCACAGGTTAATCTATTAGATCTATTAGTGCATCAATCAGAAATGTAAAGTAGCTGAGGAACTCCAGACTTCAACTCCCCTGTTATCAGGACAAGCTAATATAAGGCTAAGTAACACAACCAATATTAGCAACACTAACTTTAACTGTATTAACTAGTCACAATGCTAATGCTACCTTAAAAATTGGAGGATGATTTAACTTATGAAAAAAAGATGACTATAGAAGTTTAATAATTCATATCTGGGGATTGTAAATTGATTTTTGTTAACATCTGGCAGTCGAGCATACACTAAAGGGCAATATTATAGAATTATCCATCAGTTTTAAAGTTCTGGCATCTCTCCATTGGAAGTCAATATTAGATTAAAAACCATCAAGGAAGGCTTTTTTTTTTCTTCTTAAGAGTACAACATTTAACTGGGACCATTTCTTTTCTGCTGAGTCATGAATTAAACTATCCTGACCTTCATTTAAAGTTTGGGATAATGTATTGGGATAATTATTCAGCAAAAAGATGAACTTTACTTTCAAAATATTCAAGTCAAGATGGCTGCATAAAGAAAAATTCAGCCAAGATTTCCCAAAATTCCTTTCCAAACAACTTTAAAATCATTCCTCAAATCATAAGAGACTGGAAAGAGATATTTGTGAAATGAAGCCAGGGGGGAAGGTAACCCAGACTCCATGTGGACAGACTATTGGTGCTAAGATTAGGAATTTGTGACATAAGTAGTAAGACATAGTTGGTAAGAGGACATAATGACTGGTCAGAAAGAAACTGCAAAGCACTTTGTGCTAATACTGCAAGCAGAACCAGACACTGCTGGGCACCCCAATGCCAAAATTCAATTCTAGGTCATAATTCAAGGTCAGAAAGGAGCACTATTGGTCGAGGCAATGGAAATCCTGAAGAGCAAACGCATTTGTGATCTTAAGGGAGCTGAGACCCTTAGGAAAAGCATCGTTTCCAATCCCAAGGGAAGAGGAACCTTTAGGAGCAGTATTGATTGCAATTCCAAGTGATTAAGTGTTCTGAGCATTTAAGGATCACCATATAGAAAAAGAAAGCAGTGAACATATCATTCCCCAGGTCACATCACCTTAAAAACATCAAAAACCTCCAAATCCCCAGGACCAGTTCTGAAAAATGGTGCAGAGAAGCTTGAAACTTAAGACAGTCTTCCTACTCTCCTACACCAGGAAAAGGAGAAAATATTAAGTTTCAAACCAAAACTTAGTGTGGGAATAATAATCAAACACTAACAATAATAAAATGATCATAAAAATCTACTATGGTACCAGGAAAAAAGCAAAGCACAAATTCAGAAGAATATAATAAAGTACAAAGAACTATACCCAAAGCCTCCAAGAGAAAAAAAGTGAATTGGACAGAAACCTAGAAAGATTTTCTGGAAGAATTAAATAATGATTTTCAAAAACAAATAACAATGCTATAGGAAAATTAAAGAAATTTAAATAAATGAAGAAAATTATGAAAATACTATTAATAGCTTGACAAAAAGAGGCATCAAAATACCTAATAACACATTAAAAACATAATTGACCTAATAGCTAAGGAAATAACAAAAATTCATTAAAATAATTACTTCAAAATAAGAATCGTAAAAAAGGCATAACATAAATAACTTAGGGAAGCATCGAAAAATGTTTACAATATTTTACTGTGTTAAATCTTCTCCTAATTCTGCTCACTGGATAATGGCAGAGTTTATGTCAAACAAGAGATAGGAGAGATCACAAGAAGCAAAAGATAATTTTGATTACATGAAATTAAAATACTTTTGCACAAACAAAACCAATGTAGTCAAAATTAGAAGGAAACCAGGGAACTGAGGGAAAGATTTGCAGCAAATTTATCTGATATATCTGATAAAGGTCTCATTTTCAAAAATATAGAGAACTTGAGCCAAAATTATGAAAATAAGAGCCAATTCCCCTGATGGTAAATGGTCAAAGTATATAAATATGCAATTTTTGGAAGGAAACATCAAAGCTATCTCCAATCATTTAAAAAATGCTCTGAATCACAGTTGATTAGAGAAATGCTAATTAAAATAATGCTGAGATTCCACTTTATACTTAGCATGTTGGTTAGCATCACACAAAAGGAAAATCAATGCTGGAAGTGATGGAGAAAAATTGAAACAGCAATGCACTGCTGATAGAGTTGTGAACTTGTTCAACTATTGTAGAGAACAATTTAGAACCACGTCCTAAGGGCTATAAAACTGCACATCCTTTGGCCCAGTGATATTACCACTAGGTCTATATCCCAAAGACATCAAAGAAAAGTTAAAAGGACCTATCTTATAAAAAACAGTTCTAGCATCTCTTTTTGTGGTACAAAGAAATGACTAAACAAGTTGTGATATATAATTGTGTTGGAATACTATTGTGCTCTAAAAAAAATGATGAGCAGGATGGTTTCATAAAAGCCTAGGAATTAACTCATGCAAAGTAAAGTGAGCAGAATTAGGAGAAGATTTAACACAGTAAAATATTGTAAACATGATCATTTGGGGAAAAATTTAAAACTTATAGAAACAATTGTCAATTCCATAGAACCTGACATGAAAGAGAATGGATAAACTCTGAATACAGATTAAAAGATATTTTTAAATTTCGATTTTTATTGCTTTATTTTATTTGTGTTTTATTTTGCAACATGCCTAATAGGAAAATATGTTTTGCTTGATATCACATGTCAAAATCAAATTGCTTATCTTCTTAAGGATAAGGGAACAATTTTAAGAAAAGAGAGAACTTGAAACAAAAAAATATTAGATGACAAATTTTTAATAAGTAATAGGAAACTATATTTGCAAAATAGATAATTTTTAAACAAAATGTCATGATACAGAAATATGTTCTTCTGGATAACTGAAGTTATTATTCAAGTACATCATCATCTCAGTCATATTGGGCTTCATTAACTAGCAACCAGAATAGGAGTTGACTAGAACACTTTTCCACACAACCTGAAGATAGAAAATGACCTTTGTATCTGAGGACATACTGGGGAATTTTTGGTGCCTTAGTTATGCACCACAATCTAAACCTGAAACAACATTAGGTTATTTTCTATGGGGTTTGTAGCATAGATGAGAAATCATAGAAAAACAGCAAAAATCTGCTACTGAGAAGAATAAAATATACAGAGAGCAGGCTGGATCAAAGAAAACTTACTTGAAAGTTTTGCTGAGTGAGTTTGCTAGTCCATATTATTTTTGCACAATATGAAGTACTATATGAAGTAGTTTGGCTTCTAAATTTAGCATCAAGGGACAAAGTCTCATTCAAAATAAGCAACTGACAGCTCTACTAAGTATTGCCATGAAATATGTCAGTAAAAGTTCTTGGTCTTGATTTTCCACCAGAATGAAAGCAAAACTGGAGAAGTTTCTAGAGAAAAGAAGGACCTGGCTGAACCCTTTCCCCTAGGCTCAACAGACATTTATAGCAGCTGCAACAATACTTTATGATGGTAGGGAACACCAGATCCTGGAACTAGTAAATAATTACCAGGAAGAACTTGGTATGTCTTTAGGATCTCAATGCCAACAATGGCATTTGAAAATAATGGAAATAATGATTACTCGCTATGCCAGAGGAAAAGCCTCACACTCCTTATTTCAATTATTTGACCACTGACATCTGCAAATCTCTGCAAGTCAGAGAGATTGCTTCTTTCAATCAGATACCAGTCCTTAGACTGAAAACATTTCAGTGCTTAACAAACTAGTCTTTAGATAGAATTAGGAAATAGGTGAAGTTTATCTTCCAATGTTATAATATACCCCCTAACTAATCAATGCTCTCAAAATTTCTCACTCATTTCTTCTATCAAGTTTTAGAAAGGTGAAATTGAAAGATTACTGGAACTTGAATCAGAAGATTTAACATTTAATTAAGCTCTCAACTGCTACTTTCTACTTACATGAAATTAGGCAAATCCCATCATCTCACTTCTTTTTTTTCCGCATCCATAAAATGAGGGATTTGAACTAGGTATTCTCATAATTCCATTCTGGTTGTAATTCTTTTAACTGCTCATATATTTCATTCATGCTAAGGTGTAAATGGTTGGTGACTTTAATTGCTATTCCTTTCAGGGATATTCATACTTAAAAGAAATTTAAAATTTTGTGGGGAAAAAAGTTTAAAGTTCTAAATGCTGTATCAGAGAGATTAGCTAAGGTATTGGTGAAAAGATTTTGGGTTTAGGAGTATTCCCTAAATCAGTGTGATCAAATTTACTCTTCTTGACAAAAAAGTTGGGCAATGGGTCTTGTCCTTTGTTTATTACCTTAAATTTATGAAGTAATATCATCAAGGGAGATTACAGGTTTAGAGCTGGAAAGGGACTTTGAGGTCATTGAATTCAAAAGCTTCATTTTACACATAAGGAAACTGATGTCCAGAGGGATTAAATTGGTTACACAGGGTCAAACAGCCAATATATGTTTGAGGCAGAATCTGAACCCAGGGGAATTCTTGACTTCAAGTCCAGCACTATTTTTTACTAAAAGAACTGCATTAACTTCAGAGAACTGATAGTATGTTTCCCCATCATAAAAATTTCTCTTCTCTTTTAATACAATAATAAATTCAATCCTAAACTTTTCCTTTTCTAAGCTAAAGAAAATTCTTTTAGGATGAATTCCTGTTAATCAGTTCCACCAGTAACTTTAGAAGCTGATATAGTATCCTGCACTGAAATTTAGCTTGTCAAATAATGAGAAAAATTAGTCTATGTAGTGTGACTGTTATTATGAGTACAATTCGACCAAACTGACCTTTGTTTCTTCCTTCACCTGTTTCAGGTCATTGTTACATAGATGGAATTTTCTTTTCAAAAAAATATAAATCAATCATAAGCCTTTTCTGATAAAGTGTTATTTTAGTACTAGTAAAAAAAAAACAGAGGAGAAAAGGTACTACAATTTTGCCTGAAATCTTCTTTTTATCAAAAGCAGCTGGGGCCATATCCCAGTATTATGTGCATAGACAGGGTTAAGTAACACTTGTCAAAATCCCTAGCATTGTACATTGAAAGAAATATAGTAATTATAACATAATACTGATTTAAAATATTACATCTCAGTAGGCACTGTCCTTGTTCTCTCTTAAAAGACACTATCATAAAAACCTTTACCAGACTTCTAACCCCTGCTACAAAAATCAATTGATAAAGAAAGCATCATCTAGAAAGACTATGAAGCTAGAGATTTTTCTTTAACTTTCAAATGCTACAGGAATCCTTTACATTCCTGAGACTGACTGCTTTAGGTATTTCTATTCTATTTCTATTAATCTCCAAAAAGTCATCAAGATAAATTTTTTATTATGGATTTTTTAATTTAAGGCAATGGGGGCAAGTGACCTGCCCTAGGTCACCCAGCTAGGCAATTATTAAGAATCTGAGGCAGGATTTGAACCCAGGTACTCCTGACTCCAGGGCAGGTGCTCTATCCCCTGCACCACCTAGTTGCCTCTGTTATGGATATTTATATTTTTTGCTGCAGCATTTGAATTTCTATTAAAGATTTTTATAAATATTCACTAGTAGTGGCTAGAATTAAAGATAAAAAGGCATTTAATAACAAAGTATCAGTGAACTATAAATTTAAAATTTTTGCAAAATATAAAATAAAAATGAACATGAAGGATGATATAAAATATATACATATGTGTATGAAACAGATATTAAAAGATTTATGCAATATAATTCTAAATTTATTTTTGACTCTCCTAATAATACATTTATATGTTTAAAATGAATACCAATTAAATTTATTAATCATTGTAATACTCAGATATATATTCATTATAAATTATTGGTACATAGTTTAAAGATCTTCAGACTAGGAGTCAAGAAGACCAGAGTTCAAATCTATTCTCAGATATTAGCTGTATGACCCTAAACAAGTGACTTAAATTCTCTTTACCTCAATTTCCTCTTCTGTAATATGGGGATAGATAATATCATTGAACTCTAAGGGCTGTTATGAGGATCTTGAAATGAGATCACAATTGCAAAACACTGAACACAATACCTGGTATGTAATAAGTAATAAAAAAAAACTGGAAGTTATTATTATAATTAAATTAAGTAATGAGTAAATGAATGAATGAATAAATGAATGAATCATAGAGCTATAAAAGACCTTTTAATAGTAATATATCACTCATTTATTGAACTTTATCATTTACAAAGCATTTCGTTTTCAAATTCACATAGTGCAAATATTACTACCCTCATTTTATCGACAGATACATAAAGAGACTCACAGAGCTTAAGGGCCCTATTTCTAGTTACATGGGAGTTTTCTAGGAAGTTACTTAGTGGAGATATTGAAAACAAGTCTTCTAATTCCACATTGACATTATCTCTTTGCTCAGTAACTGTTCTGGAGACAAGTAAATATCTAAATTTTTACAAGACAAATAATGCTGCTCTTTAAGATTCTTCCATAGTGTAGATGCTATGGCTTCATTATCAAGGGAGATGTAATGCTTTGTGAGCCCTACAGTGAAGATATTCTTCCTAAAATCTAAAATATATCTCTTATTTTAAATGAATTGCATTTCTTCTTTTTTGTTTCTCCATTAAAATGAATATCTGATTATATACCTCATTTAAAAGGCAAAAAAATCAGGTTTTTTAATGTACTCTATATGCAAAGTTACACTTTATCTTTCCACTAGGTCAGTAGTCAGAATTTATTAAAGTTTGGCTGGGGATGAGGGAGTAGTTAGGTAACCCAATAGATAGTGCACCAGACCTGAAACCAGGAAGACATATACTCCTGAGTTCAAATACAGCTTCAGACTGAATTATATAACCCTGAGCAAGTCACTTAATCTGTTTGCCTCAATTTACTCATTTGTAGAATGAGCTGGGGAAGGAAATGGAAAACCACTCTATTATCTCTGCCAAGAAAACTCCCAAAAAGTGTCATGAATAGTCACACATGAGTGATAACAAAACTGGGGAAATGGGAGTTTCTAAGACTTTTTCAGGAGCTGCACAATATCAAAACTACTGTCATGATGATAGCTTGTTTTAATCTGAATATGGTAAATCTGTTTGATATAATGCATATAAATGAAATTTCTTTGAAGGATACTTAATAATTTTCAAAAATTATTATATAACATATATACTTACAAATACAATTATTTATATATATATATATATATATATATATATATATGAATTATATAAGCCCCCAAATCATAAGAGTTACTATTCTATATTATCACTTCATTTTGCCTCTCCTCATAGAAGACAACTTTATTTTTAGGGTTTTTTTTTTAGATTTTTTTGAAAGGCAAATGGGGTTCAGTGGCTTGCCCAAGGCCACACAGCTAGGTAAAGTGTTTGAGACCAGGTTTGAACCCAGGTACTCCTGACTCCAGGGCTGGTGCTTTGTCCACTGTGCCACCTAGTCACCCCTAGAAGACAACTTTAAAAAAAATTCTTAATTCTCTGTAAATTCCCCAATTTTTTTGCAAACACTGAATCAAGCTACTATAGTAGTTCATTAAATGTAGAACAAAAGCATTACTTCCTAGGTTTGACAAGTCACATGCTACAGAATATATTATGTAATTTGACTCTAGAGTAGTATGGAATGACTTACAGGATCTGATGCTGAGTGAAGGGAGTAGAACCAAAACAACAATGTACACATTGACAACAACATTGTGAGATGACCAACCTAAATGGAAGCAACTCCTCTCAGCAGTTCAGAGAGCTAGGACAACCATATTGGACCAACTATGGAAAATGTTATCCCCATCCAGAGGAAGAAAAATAAAACAAAACAAAATAAAACAAAAAAGAAAGAAAAACCAACCCTTCAGAATCTGGTGAACACTTAATAAAAATTATCTCTTATGTATATCTTTCCTTTAATCCTAATTCCTCATACCAAAAATGACTAATATGTAAACATGTTTATCAAAAATATGTATATATAATGCTAACCTGACTATTTGCCATTGAGGGAAGGAGAGTGGGAAAGGAGGGTGGAAGAAAATTTTGTAACTTAAAAATATACTGTGCATATGGATGAAAATGAATAAACAAATGAACAAATATAACACAAGATATTATGTATTACAATGATGTGACATTGACTTTCTCACATCATTGATCCATTTCTTCAGGTTCTCTTTTCTATATTTGCATAGTCTTTATGCATTCTGGATTTGTAGTTTTCATCTGTTGCTCCCCAAATATATTATTATAAAACTGCCACTAATATAATTCATCTTGTTTCAGTATAAGTACTTTTCCAATTTGTCCAAGTTGTTTTAAAATATATTTTTATTTTCTTAAAAAACTAGCCACCACATGTAATTAATTATCTCAAAGTTTGATTGTCATGTTCTCAGTTCATTTATCTGAGACATGAATAAAGCTGTTGTGAAGAACAGACCAGAACTAAACCCAATGGAATACCTTCAGGTCTACAGTGAAGACATTGATAACTACATTTTGGAGTTAACCTTCAAGTCAGGTAATGTATGTTGCAGGGGTCAATATTATACATCTGTAGTTTGTCATGTATGTATTTCAGTTCCTTCTTATCTCTGTTCCTGATATTCCATCACAGAAGGAAATTAAACTGGTCTGGCATTTGTTCTTCTAAGTAGAGTACAAAAATTCTTATTGGATTTTATTCTACCATTCTTCTAAAGACATGTGTGATCATCCTGAACTACCTAAGATTAGAACAGAAATATCTTAAACAAAAATGATAGGGTTGATTATATGTTTATAATCCTCTTTGCCCCATCATGTAACTATAATCAACAAAATAAAAGATCAATGTAATTAAAGTTTGACTTTATACTTTACATTTTTTGGGCACATTGGAAAATAAAGATTTCAAAATTACCAATTCATGTTTTAAACATGGGTTGCCTATGGCATCCTCATTAGATTTGGGATAATAAAAAAATTACTTTCTTTCAGATCAAGGTATTATCTGAAAAAGATTTTTAAAGAATTTAGGTATGACTGAAACTTATCTAAAACAAATTAACAAAAAAAATCTAAATAAAAACATCATTGCTTTAGCTATTTTATGATCTAAGGATTTGATGATGTTTGCTTCTTGAATGTTAATCTCTCCCACCACTGAATTACACTAAATGAAGATACCATTCCTTTAGACAATTTATGGACTATGCAAGAAACACTGAGTAACCAAAAATACTTAACACTTTCATTTAGGGTTTTTTGGTTTGGAGTTGCCTACCTGGATTTGGAATCCAATTATCTTAGTTGGAATACTAACCTTGATACAGGGCTGTCATGTGCAAATAAAGTATTCATTTAGGGAATCTATGGTCCAGAGTAATCATTTATTATAGTGAGAGTTTAGCTAAGTTCCTTTATAGCACTAGATTTTATAAAAATAGTTAACTTCTTTATCATAAACAGCAATGTGAGAATGCCAAAGGAATGGAAAATGTAAAGAGGAAGAGGAAAAGAGAAGAGCAGAATAGAAGAAATTAAAATAAGCAAGAGAGAAGGAAAAACAAATAGAATGACTCAGACTGAGAACAAACTGAAGAGGGAAAGAATGGGGGAGGTGAAGGTAAAGAAAGAGAATCCATGAAAGAAAGAATCAGTTGATACCATGGTGAATATAAGATAATAGAAAGGAAGAAAAACTGTTTTCACTTACAACTTTTCCATTTGAATTTTGTGTTTCGTAGTAAGTTACTACTGTACTTACTCATGTTTGCTTTTATTGAACTTTTTTGAAATACTAGATTTATTTATTTATTTATTTATTTATTTTATTTTTATTATTAGATTAACTCACTTAAAAGTCTTACAATTATTCTTGTCCTTCATCATTTAAAGTCTCTGTTCTGAATGGGGGTGGGTATCCATGGAAGTAAGAAGATAGGAATTATCCCCTAAGTCAGATCTGGAGGTGATTAGATCTCAAGATTCATGACCTGATGAAATCTAATGGTTGGAGAAGACAAATGTTAGAGTTCCCACATATTTGAGAATAATTTAACTAAGCATTTTTTAAAAATACATTCGTATTGATATCTATATCTCCTAGTATTTCTCCCCATTACTTCCCTCATAGTCATGTTATATAACAATATTTTAAAGGAAAAATAAAGAGGGGAAAAAAGCAGCAAAACCAATCAATATCAAAAAAGTATGGAAATATATTGAATATATTGCATCTATGGACCTCCCATCTCTTTAAAGATGTTTCTTACTAAAAGGGCAGTGGAAAATTAGTTTTTTCATGATATCACATTTTATTTATTTTCTCAATGTATCTCATTCTAAGTGTTATAAATGCATTTAATAAACTAATGATATTTCTAATTCTCATCAGTTCTTGAATACTGAAAATATATTATTCAAACACAATTCAAATTTTTGGAAAAAAATAAAACAAACCTGTTTTGCTGCTTTTATTTTTTTTTTAGTCCTTGGGTTCACATTTATCTGGCTTAGCAACAATAAACTAGTATCATTGACAATTAAAAGGTTATAGCAAATTGTATGCCCCTTTTACTCAGATAAACTTTTACTTTAATTCTATGCCTACTGAATCATAGGGGAAAAGACTATAATTTTACGATAGTATTTTCTTGTTTTTAAAGTAGAAAACAGCAATTTATAATCCCTCCATGGAATAGCAATCATAAATACCATGACCTTTTGTAGAATGACTTCATCAAGCTCATAAATACCCAGTTAAACCAAACTCTTTACAATTTAGTGAAAAAGATAATGTTTCCTTTCAAGTAGGCAAGTCTTTGGAGTTATATTAACATTAAATTACATAGTCCCAAAGTGTATATTGGCCAGATCATTCTCCTGAGCTCCTTGAGGTAATGTCAATTTTAAATTAATTTTTGAGGAAGGTACTGAAGAAATCATTGTGGAGTTATAAGCTGTGCTTACTTGAGTTCTATTTGAGATTATTATATGTTTTTGTGCAATTAAGATGTATTTGTTGTTATCTTCATATAAATGGCAAGCAACTAATATTTTCTTTTTCTAATACTGTAGCTTCTTATTAATATATCACAGAATCAAAGAACTTTTAATTTAGAAAGGAATTCAGTAATAACTCTTCAGCATCAAATAGAATTCCAGCTAAACAATCATCCAGTTTCTATTTGAAAGTCCTCAAATTTTCAATATACTTCTTCTTTGCTTCTAAACACACTAAAATAGCTCAAGAATCTATTATTTTATCCTTTCTTTAGGAAGGGGGGGGGAATTACACCTGTGACTTCATTAGCACTGGTCTTGGAGTCAGAAGAATGAGAGTTTGAATCAAGACTCAGATACTTGCCACTTTCTAGTTGGATGACCTTGGGCAAGTCACTTAATCCTGGTTGCTCACATCCAGGAACTGATTCTTATCTGGCCACTAGATTTATGCAACTTTAGAAGAAAAAGTGAGATTGGTAACTAAACACAACATCCCCTCTCTCAATTCTAATTCATATGCTTGTCATGACATCACCTCCTTGATGTCATGGTCTTCTTCAAGAATGAAGGATAACTATAATCATCATTAGAGGAACTTCTTTTACTAAAAGAGATGAGCACCACCTCACCAATTTGTAATCTTAATCTATTTATAAATAATAATATGAACTGAGAATGCCATTAAGCTTTAAAAAAGGGTCCCAAATCCAGGTATTCCTGATTCTATGGAATTATCTATCTACTTAGTAGAATTATTTATCCACAAAGCAATTCTGCCTTTCAATACCCTAAGCCTCCAAGTAGACAGATTTCATGACTTACTTTCTTTAAGAAAATACAAGATTTAGTGATTTATTCTATTACCATGAGAGTATCTCCAAATTCAGTCTGACTGGTCCTGGGAGGTTAAACATACTGAGGATTGTTAGGGATATATCTGAAAACTTCCTGACTTGGTATAACCTAATGAAACTTGCCAGACTATGGAATGATTGCTGAAAACTCAATCAACTTCGAAGTGCAGTACAGTACTAAGTAGAACTTTAGATGAAGTATTATGCTTCAGAAGCTGCACATTTAAAAAGTGTGATAAAATCAACTATTATCTTGGTGGCAATAGAAAATATTCAAATGAGAGCTTTGAAGGCCAAAGTGGAGAAGGGTTCCATGTGAATAGTAGTTGAACATGGTTCAGTTGGTCCTGAAAGATAAGTGAGCACTATTCCAAAGTCTCCCTCTGCCAATCAAAATAGAGTTGGGTTCAGATCCCTGAATTCAGAATGGTGGAAATGGACACCATGAGGCAGCCAGTTTGGTAATGTGATCATTCTGGAGAAGTTGGCAGGAGCCCTGAAGGGGTTTTCTTTTCTTCATGAAGGGGAGTGCCATTGTGGAATGGGTTTGCTCCAAGATAGGAGTCAATGCCTTGGAAAGTATCATGATTGGTACAAGTTCTGTACTAACAAAGTAAAGAAGTATAGAACTTTAGGAGTGGTAAGCTGATATTATCCTAATGCTAAAATTATTGCCAATTGTATCATATTGATGAGTAACTCAAAAGTGGAAGGTTTGGTAGGAATAAGATTATCAAGAGACAGGAATAGATATATATCCTGTGCAGTAAAATAATTATATATAATATATAATAAATATATAATATTTATAGATTATATACAATATAATGTAATAAATAATAATATAATATATATTATGTAATAAAATAATTTATCACCAGATATCACATACTGGTACTTGCCCAGTATTGGTGATGTTCCATGGCACCTTGCTGAAATAGAAGGAAGAAAACAAGGAAAACCTGAGAGGAAAGGTCAAACCAACAATTAGTCCATCAAGAGACAGGTTAGGATACATATGGTAGACACATTCTGTTTCCAGATATCACATGCTATGCCTACCCAGTTCTGATGGCGCATCATGTAGCCTTGGTGTTATGGGAGAAAGAAAAACCAGTTCAAGGCCAAGGGACTCGCACTTTATCCAGACAATCACTTATAGTCCTGTTTCCTATCAATAAGCTTATGGAGTCAAATGACTCTAGTAAAGTTAAGACAAAAAGATAACTTGCACAGCATACCCCTCAATATAATGAACATAATTGCATAAGTCACATCATCAATTACTTGATTGGTTGATGTGGTCCTCTTTGATACCAAAGGATGACTAGATATAATAAACTCTATAGAAAGAGTTCTTAACCAGGGGTCTGTGTGTCCTCAAACAATCTAGACACATTTGTGAATTGGAAAAAAAAAAAAAGGATCTTTATTTTCACTAATTCTCAGTTATAAGTGCAAGGAATAAAGCATTCTGAGAAGAGGTCCATATGCTCTGACTAAGAGGGTCAAAGAAAAAAAGTTAAGAACTTCTGCTCCTTAGTATAAAACCTTAGGTGCATGCTTTAATCTATCTTTGTAAACTCTTTTGTAATATTTGTTAGGTGGCTTATTAATGTGAAATTACTCATGGTTCATAGGATCACAGGCATAAAAGTTGAAAGAGATCTCAAAAGTCACTTACCTAAACCTCCTCATTTTAAAAATGGAGAAACTGAGACCCAGAGATTAAATGATTTGTCAAGCTCATTCAAGTGATAACTTGCAGAAATGCTATTCAGGCTATGGTTGTCTGATTTAAAATCATGTATTTTTCTTATCTATTTGTTTTCCCACTGTATCACAATCTTAGAGAATTTGGCTTTTTAGCTTTACAAATTTACTACTTTATTGTAAAAATAGTGGGAGGAAAGTTTTGCATATTTTCCAATTATCTTGTATTATTTAATTTAAAATTATTTCTGGCTGTTCTGATCTGCTTTCAGTGACCAGATTTCAAAAGGAAATTTTATGATTTAAAAAGAAAACTATAAGAACAATTCTTATGCCACTAGTGAACATGATTTCAGATATAAAAGAGGGGTTCAAGTCAGAATAAGGGGGGTTATTTCAAATAAGTGTTCTAACAGGGCAGATAATTTTTATATTAATGAGGTTTTCCAGTTAATTTCTCAATGGACTTTATTAACAAATTGATTATTGGAGCAAATTATTTAAGACCTTTTCTTAGCAATATACTTAAAAAGACTTTAGATTACAAGTGCTTTAGAAAATTTGAAGGAAAAAATAAAGTAATTCTGATAGGACAATACAGAAAAATCTAACTACAAACACAAATGAGATGAATTAGAGTATAACCGTTTCACTGTACAAAGATATTCTGTGGAAGATTCCTTTTACAAAGATTTTTTAAGGATGAACCTTCAAAAGGTAAATTGACTACAACACCATGACTAAGAAATCTCATTAATGAAAGCTAAAAAATAAATGTCATTATCTCAAAAAATGCCACATTTAAAAATTATGTTCCAATTTAATGCAACTACTTGTGAATAAATGAAATCATAGGATGGAAAGGCATAATCAAAGGCCAAGATTTAAAAAAAAACCTGTAGAACAACTATTCATATAACCATTATTCTTGAAAACTTTAAATAAATAAGAAAGTTAAACCAACAGGCTTACCTCATCAGGGAACAGTGTTCTCTTGATAACAGAACAAAAATTTTATAAAAATGGGAATAAAATTTATGAGTTTACTTTCTGCCATTATAACACATGTAGAGTTATCATCATTTCCTTGAGGTTGGCAGCACTAGATGATTTTATAATAAAAGGATGTTTGGAATTAGCTATCCAGGAAATGAAATATCTGACATTTTTTATTAGACTTTGCTTTTTAGTGAACTTTCATTATATGACCTAAATGAACAAAAGGCTTAATAATATTAATTTGCAAAAGTGCAATAAGATAGATGCTCTCATGTAGTTTTGCCATTTTTTGACCTACCTTCTTGCTGGAAGAAAGTTTTTTTTTTGAAAATTCAATAGTGCCCTAAAGAAAATGGAAGAAACTAAAGTAGCTCTGAAAAATCCATGAAATACATTAATAACATATTTCAAATTTTTTGCTATGCAAACACTATCTTTGATTTAAAAAGTATCTGTTACATTATGGCTAAAGACATCAAAAGTTAATCCACTTGCAATGGGCTTTAGCATTAAAAATATTTCTTTGTAAACACTGAAATTTGCAGTAAATATTTTCTTTCTTTAAATAAGGATACTTTATTCTAATAATGTTTACTCACACAACTTTAAGAATTGAAAGATATTGAGTACATTTTCCTGTTTTTGTATGTTAAAAAAATATTTTTTATCTTCACATCCATCCTAAACATCATTTACATAGGTTTATTTCTCACATTCTTCTGTAATGACAAAAACTACAAAGGATGAAGGAAAATGGGTACATAAATATATTGTTGATGTTAACTGGCCCTACCATTCTGGAGAAGAATTTGAAACTATGCCCAAAGGGCTATAAAACCATGCATAATCTTTGTGAGATGAAATAAATGGAAAATTGCTTATATGCACAAAAATATTTATAGCAATCTTTTTGTGGTGGCAAAGAATTGGAAATTAAGATGATGCTCATCAATCAAGCAATGGATGAACAAGATTTGGCAAAGGATGGGATGAAGTGCTATCATACCATAATGAGGGTATGGTTTCAGGTTTCAGAAAAACATGAAAAGACCTGATGCAAAGTAAAGTAAGGAGATCACTCTATATAGCAACAGAAATACAGTAATTATCAACTCTGAAATACGGCTACTCTGAGAGATACAATGATTGAAGACAATTCCAAAGGACTCATGATTATAAATCACTAGTGCATCTTGAAGTAGTTTTCTCACTTTATTTTTTCTTTGTAACATGGATAATATGGAAATGTTTTGCATGATTTCACATGTATAAATAATATCATATTAATTTGGAAATAAAAAGTTTAAAAATACTATAATTAAAGCATTAGAAAAAAGCAATGAGATGGGAAGCTGTATTTTTTATTCTCTTCTCTTTTTTATTTATCATAAAAGTATAAGAAGCCATAAAGCTACTAAAGGCAAATTAATTAATTTGGCTTTCCACTTAGAGAATTAAATCACGATGAAAACACAATTTTTCTTACTCTATAACAGAGAAACTATAATCTATCAGTGCTGCAGGAGAATGTATTTCATACATACATATATATTCATATATTATATTTCTACTGCAATGTGATGAATAGCTAAACATTATTGCAAAATATAACCATATAGAAAAATACATATAATGACCTCTGTTTCCTCTGTTCAATCTTAAGTAAGACTGCATACAATGAAAGCATCCAGCCATTAATACTGCATTCTTAATAAAAATATTTTGATAAGTTAATAAATTGTTCAGATACATTAAAGGCTTTCTTTTTTCAGATACGTAATTTACTTTAAATGATTATTTGTGCTTATATAGCATTCTTTTTAAGCATCTTGCTCTTCATTGTTATTAATATGCTAATAATCTCAAATGATATAATTAATATCTGAAGTAGACTGAAGAATCACTCAATGAAGAAAGGTACCTTAAAATCTGTTAACAAATCAAAGGATGTATAAAATTGAAGGTCAAGAGCAAGTCTTTTTTCTTCTACTCCTATTCCAAAGAAATTACCCTCTTCTACTCTACTGTTTTCTCTGAAGAGAAAACCTACAGACAAAATGTAGATATGACTGTAATAAAAAGCAGATGACTTCAGAAAAATAGTATATTATACAGAAATTTGATAAATGTAGACATAGCAAAGGAGAGCTTATAAAAATATTTCTTTTGGACTTAACAGATTTCTAGGTACCAAAGTGACCCCATAAAAATCACACTGAATGTAGACATGATTGGTGCCAATAATTGAATTTATGAGGAAAATACATAAGCTTAGTTGAAATCTCAGTATTTATAATGCAATACCATTTAAGTATGACACCTGGACTTTAAAAATGTGGTTTCATGTTACAAAATACCATTTTTAAAGAATCTCTATTTCAAAAAGCAGAATTAGGCAAATGGATTATATATTTTGGTTACTTTGTGTAGAACTGGATTGTAAGTATTTTCCTTTATACCCATTATTCAGCAAACTGTGTAATTCAGATGCGCTGGTATAAAAATAGCATGATTTAACATATAAATACATTAGCAAAGGATAGTCAGGAAGTTGAGAAGAGTTAAAACAAAGGTGGGCAAGGTTGTTATATCTACCTATATAATGAATTTCATAGCAGATAATCAGGATCTATGCAAGAATTCATGTGTTTTAGATAGTGTTCATGGGAAAGGAGAATGATTATTTTTCTTTTTTTATTTCTAATTAGTTAGTTTACTATTTGCTCCCAAAGATCGAGTTGCCTTATTTATTAACAGAGTTCAACTATATATATTTTTTATAGTTTCAAATTTTGTAATTCATGTTTCATATTATTGTTACTAGAATGATTTATTCATTTTTCTTTGTTCTTTGCCTTAAAATATTTAAAACCAATATATTAATATCAATTGTATAATGGAATAATATAGACAATAAAATTGAAAATTACATTCAATATCTTTCTAAATGAAATTAATTTAATTCAGATTAATTCAATTACAATATTTAAGTATATATATGTATATCTATATATATATATATACATATGTATATCTACATATATTTAGGATAGAAAAAATACAATGGTAGTTGTTAGGATTTCAAATGCAAAAAATTAAATAGTTGTTATCCTCAAGAAACTTTTGACCTAATGGGAGTATAAAATAAGAATGATAGAACATAAAAATGATAGAGGTAAGAAAGAGACAGAGAGATCAAGTCAAAGTACATGGAGGAAATTTGACATGGAGAAATTATTTGGGGAGATCATGGAAAGCTTCACAATTAAGAAGGTATCTGATCGGCTACCTGAAAAAATGAAATCAAAGGAGTTCAACAGGTAAAGATTAAGAGACATGACTTGTAGCCAATCTAGATACATTTGTCCATAGTGAATAAAAATAAAAAAGTTACACATCTGTTTGCTTGCTGGCAAATGATCTGTGTCTTTAGTATCTTACTACTAATTTCATCTACTTCTGTTTCACTGAGTATATGAAAGCTTTTGAATGTGTGGATCACAACAAAATGCTACAAGTCATCAAATAAATGGGAGTACTAGTTGATATTTGTCTCCATGGAATAATTGCATGTGGGACAAGAAGCAAGAGTTAGAACTAAACATGGAACATTTGGTTTAAGAAAGGAGTATGGTAAGGCAAAATATTGTCACTGTTATTTATTTAGGTTATACAGAGTATATCTTGAGAAATGCCAAGTTGGATAAATAAAAAACTGGAAGCAACATTGCCAGGAGAAACATCAACAATCTCAGATATGCTCTTCTGATAGAGGAAAGTGAAAAAAAAAATAAGAAGCCTCTTGATGGGGGTAAAAAAGGAAAATGAAAAGATTGGTATAAAGCACAACACCAAAGAAACCAACCAAACAAACAAACAGAAAACCAGGATCTTGGCAACTAGTCCCATCCTTTCCTGGTAAATAAGAGGAAGAAGAAATCAAAGCAATAGTAAATTTTAATATAATGAATGGTTGTGATGCAGAGGAAAGATAAAGAGAATTGTGAATTTAACAGAATTTGGGGGAGATGTAAATTGACTCTTGAGATGTAAATTGACTTAAAGTAGGGAATTATGATTGTAATAGACACAATTGTAACCTTGGGTGGAGACCCTCCACATTCTTAATGTACCATTGATTCATTGTTTAATGTTAAATTTGTATCCTGATCTCCTTCAGCTTTACCCTCTACCTAATTCCAGTCTAGTAAGAGAAAAGGAGTTCATCTTTTACCCTCTGGATCAGAGGCAAGCCATAAAAACCTGAGCTGGACTCCAGTTCATGGCCAGCAGTCTTCTCTGACCATGGCCCAGCCAATGCTGCTTGACTGTTCTTTTATCTTTCTCTCTCCATCTCTCTCCCTCCCTAGCCCTTCTTATGTCTTTTAACCTTTTAAATAAATTTTTGTTTTATTTCTACCCATGCTTTCCCAAGTCTGAATAATGATTCCTCATATGCAGAACAAACCCAAGTAGTCATCGGCTACAGTTCTAAGAGTTGGACTATTTGCAAAGTTTAGTCACAGAATCAATGCTTTCAAAATGTGGTGCTATAGAAGACTTTTCAAAGTCCCTTGAATAAAATCAGACAACATTTTAAAAAATTAACTCAGGGGCAGTTAGGTGGCAAAGTGGTAGAACACCAGCCCTGGAGTCAAGAGGTCCTGAGTTCAAATTTGACCTCAGACACTTAATAATTACCCAACTCTGTGAATTTGGGCAAGTCATTTAACCCCACTGTCTTGCAAAAATTAAATATAAAATAATTCAGAATGTTTTACTGGAAGGTCAAATATTAAAGTTGAAGCATAAATACTTTGACACATAAAGAGATGGGACTCATTGGAAAAGACCTTCATGTTGGGGAAGACTGAAGGCAAAAGGAAGAATAATCTGCAGAGAATGAGATGGACAGTATCATGCAAATAATAACTGTAAATTTGGACAGACTGGAAAAGACAGTGAAGAATAGAAGGGACTAGTATGCTGTTGTCCATCAGGTTGTAAAGAGTCAGACACAACTTAACAATTTAACAGCAACAAAACTGATTTCAAACTATTTTCTAATTTATCATTCACATTCATTCTCTCCTTGACTTCTTATACAGTAGCTCTTTCTGTGGCAATAATTTTCTTTTTCCACCATCAAATATGTAAATTTTTGTGCATCTGAAATGTTTTTGTTTCCTAAAGGTTTAACCTTTTATCCTGTAAGAAGAAAAATAAACGATCTCAAGTTGAATGTCAATTTTTCTTCTTTAAAGTCCTCATTATAGTTGCTATAATTGTAATCTTGCAATTATAAAAAAAGCTATTTTAAATGATTTGAGTGTTTCTTTTTTTAAGGGACTGGTTTACATAAATTGTGAACTATCACTTTTTAAAATCAATAATCAACATTAAGCACTTGCTGTGTGTGAGGAACAAATTCCTATGGGAAGAGATACAATCAACCCATTTAAGTATATTTAAATATTAAGTAGCTTTGGTTGAAGGCATTAGCTGACAAGAATATCAGGAAAGACCTCATGTAGAAGATGATATTTAAACTGAGCTTAAGGGATATTAGGATTTTAAAGAGGGAGTCTGTCTATTTCACACATAGGGACAACCATAATAAATTGATAGAACTGGCAAATGGAAAATCATATGGGAGAAGTTCAATTTGGACTGAAATACAGAAAGCATAAAGGGAGTAATGAGGAAAAATGTTTGGAAAAGATAGGTTGGAGAGTAATTACAAAAGAAATTCTAAAAGTAGAAGTTAAATTATCAACTTTAAAAAGTAATACAATATATTTGGGAGGGGGCAGAGCCAAGATGGTGACAAGAACGGATCCTGTCTTAGGCGCTCTCTCATAAAACTCGTAAGCTAAGGACTCTAAGTAAATTTTCGAGAGATAGAACCCACAGAGGGACCCAATGAGGAAGTTCTCCTACTCATGGTAACCTGGAAAAGAGCAGAAAGGCTCTTCTCCCCGGGGTTGGAGGGGCGGCCCTCCAGAGGGGTGGCCCGCCAGAGCGATAGAAATTCAGTCTCCCCGAGGCAGCCCCGGGGTGCTCGGAGCCATGGCTTACAGCAGCAGGAGAGTCTCCTGAGCTATACCCCGGGGAGCAGTGGGCACAAATTGGGGAAACAGCAGGGGACCTCTGCCAGAGTGAGCATGTGGAGCCCAGCCCTCAGGGCACACAGGGAGCCACATGAAGAGCACAGCCCAGATCCAGGAAACAGAAGCAGGCAGAGCCTGTAAGCAGGAGCCCCCAGGGCATGAGCCCATTGAACTTAGGGAGGGCAGTGAAGAGAGAGACTGCAGAGATCTGTCCTCTGCCCCTGGGACAGGACTCTGGGGCTCCGACCACATTCAGATCCTGATCACAGGGGGCCCGTATGGTCATTCACAGACCAGGAGGAAAGATAGACCCTCACACACTGAGACCCTTGTGGGAGTGTCCCAAAAGCTCAGGAAGCACCCTAAAAACAGGCTAAGGCTGGGAAAATGAGCAAGCAGAGAAAAAAGAGGAACACCATTGAGAAATATTTTGCATATGAGACCAAGAAGGATCAAAATACTCAGTCTGAAGATGAGGCAGAGCTCAAAAAAGACTTTGAAAATCAAATGAGGGAGTTAGAAGAAAAACTGGGAAAAGAAATGAGAGAGATGCAGGAAAAACATGAAAATGAAGTCAGCAGCCTAGTCAAGGAAATCAAAAAAAAAAATTCTGAAGAAAATAGCATGCTAAAAATCAGCTTAGGTCAAATGGATAAAACAGTTCAAAAAAGTTATTGAGGAGAAGAAAGCTTTAAAAAGAAAAATTGGCCAGATGGAAAAAGAGATAAGAAAACTCTCTGAGGAGAACAAATCTTTCAGACAAAGAACAGAATTCAGGGAGATTGATCAATTTACCAGAAATCAGGAGTCAATACTTCAAAACCAAAAAAAATGAAAAATTAGAAGAAAATGTGAAATATCTCATTGATAAAACAACAGATATAGAAAACAGACTTAGAAAAGATAATTTAAAAATTATTGGAATACCTGAAAGTCATGATCAGGAAAAGAGCCTTGACATCATTTTCAAAGAATTACTACAGGAAAATTGCCCTGATATTCTAGAAGCAGAGGGCAAAATAGAAATGGAGAGAATCCACCAATCCCCCAGAGAAAGAGATCCCAAAAAAATCAACCCCTAGGAATATTATAGCCAAGTTCCAGAACTCCCAAGTCAAAGAGAAAATATTACAAGCAGCCAGAAGGTCACAGTTCAAATATTGTGGAACTGCAGTTAGGATCACACAGGACTTAGCAGCAGCTACATTGGAAGCTCGTAGGGCTTGGAATATAATATACTGGAAGGGAAAAGAGCTTAGAATGCAGCCAAGAATGAACTACCCAGCAAGGCTGAATGTCTTCTTCCAGGGGAAAAAGATGGACTTTCAATGAACCAGGGGAATTTCAAATGTTCCTGTTGGAATGGCCAGAGCTGAACAGAAGGCTTGATTTTCAGATACAGGACTCAGGTGAAGCATAGAGAGTGGAGGAGAAGGGGAAAATATGAGGGACTTAGTGATGATGAACTGCATGTATTCCTGCATAGAAAAATGACACTGATAATACTCATATGAACCTTCTCAGTTAATAGAGCAGGTAGAGGGAGCTTTTATAGTTGAAGCACAGTAGAAAGCTGAATTCGAACATAAAATATGGTGTAGGGGCAGCTAGGTGGTGCAGTGGATAGAGCACCGTCCTTGGAGTCAGGAGTACCTGGGTTCAAATTCGACCTCAGACACTTAGTAATTACCTAGCCATGTGGCCTTGGGCAAGCCACTTAACCCCATTGCCTTGAACAATCTAAAATCAAAAACAAAAACAAAAAATACGGTGTAAAAATAGAGTTAATAGAAAAAAAAGGAAATGCAATGGGAGAAAGAAAAAGGAGAGGGGGAATAAGCCAATATATTTCATATAATAAGATTTTTCTTTATTACAATGAAATATTGCAATGATATGGAAGGGGGGAAGACAAGGGGGAATGAGGGAACCTTTGCTCTCATCAGAGGTGGCTAGGAGAGGAAAACAGCATATATATTCAAAGGGGTATAGGCATCTGGAGTAAGAAGGGAGGGACGGGGGAAGGGGGGTGATATGAGTAATGGAGGAGAAGATAGACTATGAGGGGAGAGTGGTCAGCTATCACACATTTTCTTTTTTATTTCACGCAAGGGGCTGGGATTGGATGGCCTGTCCGGGACCATAGGGTCAGGTGGATGCTGGGCTTAAGGGGTGGTATGGGGGCTCAGGGCCTCTTGGCCCCAGAGCTGGGGATCTGTCTGCTGTGCCACTCAGCTACCCTACAGCAGAGTCAGAGTGAAAGGAGAGAGAAATCATAGTACATGGTACTATGGAGAAATACAAAAGGAGGGAGTTGCACTCAGCAATGGCAAAGGTGGAAAAATATGGAAGTAACTTTTGCCATGGACTTACCATAAAGAATGTGATCCACCTATGACAGAATTGTTGGTGTTGGAACAAAGACTCAAGCACATTTTTTATTATTATTATTTTGGGGGGGGTTCAGGGCAAATGGGGCTGGGTGGCCTGCCTGGGGCCGCACAGCAGGGTGATCATTGGGTGTCTGAGGCCGGATTTGGACCCAGGTGCTCCTGGCTCAAGGACCAATGCTCTGTCTGCTACCTAGCCACTCCTACTATTATTACTATTTTATTTTACTTTGGGTCTTTTTTTTTCCCTTTTTTTTTTGGTTTTTTGCAGGGCAGTGGGGTTCAGGTGGCTTGCATGTCACACAACTGGGTGTTTGTTTGGTGTACGGGCCGGATGTGGACTTGGGTGCTTGTGGCTCCAGGGCTGGTTCTCTGTCCATTGTGCCACCTGGCCATACCTACAATTATTACTATTATTTTTTTAATTTTAATTTTTTTCTCTCCCTTTTACTTTATCTCTCAAGCAAGTCTATATTTATGGGGGGAGGGGGTATTTCATTTACTCTTAAACAAGAATGCTTTATTAATGTAAAAAAAATTTTTACAAATTGAAAATAAATATTAAATTTAAAATATATATATATATATATATATATATATATATATAGTTGGGAGCATAAAGTTTTTAAAGAATTAGTTAAAAGTTTATTTCTTATGAAAAGCCATCATTTCAAGATTATATAAAATCCATAAGTTAGTTCAAAATAGATAATAAGTATAATGACAAGATTCATGATGTCTGATTCTGATCACTTGATCAGACAATTATATAACTATAATTTCAATGAAATTACTATTTAACCAATTAGTCATTAATTACTATTGAAAAATCAATATTCTGAGATAAGGACTAAGGACTTTAAAATTAATTTGTTTTTTTGTTTGATTTTTAATTAGGTATAAATGCCTATGAAATGTTTTCATTTCAACTTCAGTTCAGAAATTATATCTGAACTGTCAATCAAACCATAACAGAGAATTTTTCTTATTAATAGGAAATCCTATCAACAGTTTACAAAGTAGAAAGCAATTGAATTAACTCCAAAATGTTAACATTATCCTTTTTTTCATATGCAATGAAAAGAAATAGCATTACACATCTTAAAAACCCTAAATGTTTAAGATACGGCCAATTAGAGGTCACAATTCCAGGTTGACACTTCAGTTTCTAAGTCATGAAAGACAAACTATTATTTCAAGTAAAATTTTCTTAAAAAGCCCTTAATAAATAAAATTCATTCTTGAATTTAAAAGTATATAATTTTTATTTGTATGGCATGCTGAATTTGAAAAATATGACCAATAAACAGCAAAAATGCATGAATCATGTACTTATGTTCAACTTAGAAATAATGGTTAGAATTACTGAACCTTTGAAACCTGTTACAAAATATATACCCATTCAATTAGATAAATCCTGCTGACTTCTTATCTCTGAAAATCTGGATAATTCAAAGAAAAATAGTAGTCCTCTTCCACTGAAGGAAGAGTAGTAAATAGTGTATTATACTGCACAGAGGATCATAAATTCAGAGCTGGAAAAGGAAACTTCAGAGGTCATTTTCCTTGACTTCCTCATTTAAGAGATGAGGAAATTGAGACCCAGGAAGGTTAATGACTTGCCCAAGATTAGGAAAGCAATTAGCATAAGAAACATGAATTAAATTCTAATGGGTTCTCTGATTCCATAGGCAAGTTTTTACACTGTATCACTCTGATTCACTTGTAACTGCTTCAGCATAGATAAAATTCCACAGTGATAGGCTTTTTATTGGGATGAAAGAAACAAAGGATTGGTAGCACAGAGTAAAGGCCTGGGTTAAAGAGGTTACACTGTCTTTAGGATACAAGTCTTTTATTTTTTAAGCTAAATAAATTTATAAATATATTTTGATAGAAAAAGAATCTTACCTGATGTAATTATTAATGTTTAGTATCAATGAAGTAAGTACTCCAATTTTATACTACACAATCTATATAATAGGCAAAGTTCAAGAAAGAGGAAAAAAACAAAGTATTATTATAAACATGGATATATTTTTGGCATCCACTTTTATTAAGAAGTATTCATTATGCCATCAATCAAAAATAGAAATATCATTTCAAAGAACTGGAAATTATGATACTAAATGGGTTCTTTATATGTATGTGTCCATGCACAGGAACATACACATAAACATATACTCCATCTTCCATCAGTGACTCTGCTTGCTTTGACTCCATAGAGTATCATGCCTTCTTCAGTAAAAGCTTATCACTTGAAATCTCATCTCTCTGAAGATTCTTGTAGCTTTTGATATTCATTACCTTCTAAACTCCATTAGGTGCCTTGCAGTTCTAATCTAAGTGTTAGAAGATAGAACAATAAATTCTCCCAAAGCCTTCCTTTCCAGAAGTTTCAGAATTTCCTGGTAACTGTCTACTTTTCACCACTTTTCTTGGTTTAAATTTCAAGGAACATCATACTCTTCACCTGGAAACTCTCAGGTGCTCCATCTCCCCTACTTTTCAGCCTCTTTTTGAATGTTGTTTCCCCTCATTAGATTGTAGTAAGTTCCTTGATAGAAGGGATGGTCATTCTTTTTGTTATTTACATCTTACCACTGAGAACAGTGCCAAAGACACTTGATACATACTTATTAAACTGATTTACTGAATTGTACATATAGATATATTATATATGTGTTCATACTATAGATATATATATATAATATTTGTTATGAATGTATATTTGCTGCATATATTTTGTGAGTAAAGGAAATTAATATACATTGGAAGAACTAGGGATGTTAAGCCTGGAGAAGATAAGAATTATTGGGACAAAATGATCATGCCCTTCAAACAGCTGAAGAGTTGTCATTGTAGAGAAGGATATCAGACTTAACTCTGATAGAAGTAGAATCAATTCTTGGAAGTGACAGAGTTGTGCCTTAGATCAATATGAAAAGGAACTACCAAAGATGTTTTGCAGTCATTTGGTCTAGACATTATTTGACTGGTATTGAGAATTCCTGGGAAGAAAATTCCTTCTAACATCATCAGCATCTGTATTGTAGCTTCAATAATAGAGAGAAGTGGTGTCAAATTAAAAAAAAAAAGGAAAGGTGGCCATTAATCTATACATAAAGTTCACTTTGGGTCACACATTGATTTAGTTTTAAAATGTATTTTTATTTATTTTATAAAGTATTTCCCATTACATTTTAATCTGGTTAGGGCAGTACTCTCCCAATGTTGTGGACTGGTCCAAGTATTTGACATCTCTGTCCTAGAGGCCTCTGTGAGAGGTTAATGACATGCCCAGGATTGCACAGCCAATTTGGGTCAGAGATAGAACTCCAACTCAAGTCTTCCTGACTCCAAGGCCAACCCCTGTATTCAGCACACCTTGGTGCTTCTCCTTTAAAGGAGGTGAAGTATCCAAAAATGTTATGGGTTTCCTTAACAGGTAGTGAGTTCTCAAACACTGGAAGTGTTCTGAAAGAAAAAGTTTCAATTAGGTAGGCTCTGAATCCCCTTTCAAATGTATGTTCTTATGATTTTAGTAAAAAAGACCACCATTCAATAATATCCTAAAACATTTATCAAATATTGTTGTTGAACTACATAAAAAGAAAAGGTGCTTCAAAATATGATTTGAGCTATTAATTTTAATGACTTATATGCTTTTAAAAACAAATTTAGTATATATATATATAGAAACAATATATTTGTGTGTATGTATATGTGTACATATATATATTATATATATATATATATATATATATAAAATATACCCAAAATTTCAGGGTTACATAACTTAGACAAAGAGACTTGAGTTTAACCTTTATTTGTTTTTAACAAAGAACAAACAGAAAAGAATGGGGTTATCATACAAACTTTAGGCAACTTTAACTATAGAATCCTTTATACAACATTAAAATAAAACGTACAGGTTACCACTTCCTCTTGAGTACAGGGCCTATCATTTTAGCTCTTTGTCATCAACTTAAGTGGCCCACCTTCTACCAGCAAAGGAAATAACCCTTTTAGTAAACAACATAAATACAGGCTACAGCTTTCTTGAGTTCAGAAATTGCTGTACTCAGGTTAAAGGGTCACAGACTAAATGGGAATAGAGGGAAAGAAAGTAAATGGCAAATGTATTATTCCTTTTTTCTTCCTTTAACTTAGCTGACTACAAGTATATTTCTCCAAAGCAAGAGTTCTTAATCTTTTTGCTTTTTTCTTACAAAGAACCCTTTGGCAGTCTGGTAAAAATCTTGCCAAGAACCCTTTTCAGAATACTATTTTTAAAAGAATAAACTATTTGGAGGTGGATAACATTTTTATGTAATTTTATATATGTATAAATCAAAATGTGTAAATATGTATATATATATGTGTGTGTATATGCATATTTCACATTTAAAAAAGCAAAAAAATGGTATATAAAAGAAACCAATTATATTGAAATACAGCTATCAAAGTATTTTTGAAAGCAATTCCATGTACCCTAGGTGATACAGTGGGCAGAACATTAGATTTGAAGTTAGTTATGTAACACAACCTTTGCCAAACTCAATTTTCTTATGTGTAAAATGAGTAGAATAATTCCCTCTCTATCACTCAGCATCTATATCAATGAGTTGTGAGAATCACAAACCTTAAAACACTATATAAATGCTAGCTATATTGTTATACTTCAGGAAGATCAAAGAGAAAAAGTTGCCATGTATACATACATATTTATAACAGAACTTCTCATCATATTAAAGCCCTGAAATAAAGATGAAAAACCTTCAAATGGGAAAATTGATGCACAGTGATGCAATACTATTGAATCATAGAAAATGGAAAATATGAAAAATTCAGACAAATCTGGGAAGACTTGCACTGAAATTATACAGAGTAAAGAGAAAAA